>NC_057799.1:229997245-230015177 GCF_018294505.1 Triticum aestivum
CGCAGGCCGCCGGCGGCGCGGCGTACGGGCGCCACGTCGCGCTGTGAGTGGGCGGGGGCGGCGGCGCAGTTGTGTCCGGCCCGGGCGGACACGTCCGGCGGCGCGGAGGAGCGGGCTAGGGTTTCGGGGATCCGGAATTTCGGAGGGGAAGGTGTATATATAGGCATACAGAGCTAGGAGACTCCAAATGAAGCACGGTTTTCGCCCACATGATAGTGATCGAATGACCTAGCGCATGGAAGTGACTTAGATGGGTTTTTGGACTTTTTGGAGGGGTTTTTTCTGCAACACACAGAAGGACTTTGCGGTTACCCCGTTAACCGTGGGAGCGTCAAACGACCTCCAAATAGAACGAAACTTGACAGGTGGTCTACCGGTGGTATACCAACGCCACTTGACAAGACTCGGTCCATTCCGAGAACGTTCAACACCCGCTCATGAAAAGAAAACAAGAGGGGTGCGCCGGTGCATGTGAGAGTGTCGGATCGCATAACGGACAACGGGGAAAATGCTCGGATGCAAAAGACGAACACGTATGCAAATGCAATGCACATGATGACATGATATGAGATGCATGACATGAACAAAAGGCAAAACGGAAAACAAAACCCAACCACGGAGGGAATATCATAACACATAGCCGAAAATGGCAAGAGTTGGAGTTACAAATATGGAAAGCTACATCCAGTGTGTTACAGTGCATCTACGTGTAAAAGTCGGTTCTACGGATTAAATGAAAATATAAATGGCATTATTATTTTTGATAAGACCATGAATTATGCAATTTGCGTATCAACGAAAATCGGTCTATCAGACACCCATACTCTATTGAATTCTAGCATGTGCATGCGTTTATTTCATATTATCGATCCATAGAGTGAGAGTGGATTGAAATACAGGCAATGCATGGCTTTTGCAATTCATATATAAACATTAATTAGTGCACTCCATGTTGTTAGTGTGAAGCACTTTTATACATTTGACACTTACATGGATACATTCCAAATTGCTAGCTACGAAATAGAATACATCTTGAATTCAACATAAAGGGGGTTTCGAATATTCGAATTCATAGGAAGTGCATTCATCTATTTGAACCCGAGATAATGGCATTTGTAAATCAGATCTAAAAGGGGGCATCAATCTTTGTTGTGCGTTTGAACATGGTATGTATTCATACACATGTCTAACTATTTTTTTGCAACCAAGGAGATTATATCTTGAACCATGCATGAACGGAGGTAAGTTGCATATTTTTTAATATTTACTCGTGTACAATGTATATTCAAATGTACCCCGTCCATTCCAAAATAATCATAGTTTTAGGATTTTCAAGAGTAAAGATTTGTGAAGTTTGACAAATCCTGAAAGTTCAATTCAAGAGCACCGAAAACATTAATGCTTCTGCTCCCAAATATTGAACGAAGCGCCAAATAAGCCTCTGGTCACCCGAAACCGCGCGAGACTAATCTTTGGTGGTAGGAAATTACTGTCCTGACTCCGGCACGTGTAGCCTATCGGCCCGATGTCCAAAGGTCTAAACCGGGGTAGGTTTGTAACTTCACCAAGATGCCAGTCTCAACCACCTCCGAGAAGGATTCATACGCCGAGGGCACCTAAACACCCGTCCGCTCGGCCGAAATCTATCCCGCCCACCATTTGGGACACCTGAGATTACTGTCCTACCCCCAACCCGCAATATGTCCAAAATTTTAGATGGGGACAAAGTTTGTAACTTCCCCAAATTTCAAACAAGCGCGCCCCAAACCGAAACATTGTTCACTCTTAGTTCCCCCTCCCTCTGTTTCCCCCTTCATACTCTATGGGCGCCAAAGCACCCTCTCCACTAGCCGTGAAACTCCAGCTTCCTCCGTCCTCCACCCCTTCGCGCCCAATCCACCGCCGCCCTCCTCCATCATGCCGGAGCCGGTACCCCGACGTCGTCATGCAACGCAACCGCAACCGCAACGCTCTCAAGGACTTAGCACCTGAAGCCGAGGCAGAGCTGCCTCCACGATGCCGACGCCGACGTCCGCTGAACCAGAACCACTTCGACCACGCCGTCCTACGCCTCACCTGCCACTCCACTATCGCAAACGCCCACCGCACCGAAGCTGTTCCTGCTACGCCGTTGTTCGCCGCCTCGGATCTGGTTCCCCGCCACCGACAGACGGCCACCGCACCACACTCAACAACTTGGCCATGGGTTCGTCCAAGGCTCCACTGTCCTCCACAACTTCTCGATTCCAGCAAACCACAAGAAGATCGTTGGAAAAACAGAAGGAGGACACAACACTGCCAGCAGAAAGAGGTACTCCTCTTCCCTTATTCATGCAAATCTTACGTCTCTACTCACACCGTATTCATCCCACGAAAGAAACTAGTTGAGCGCTTCGTACTGCATCGTCTTCTGATACTAAATGCACATGGTTTCCTCCCATTTACTATTTCACCTTTGCTAGAGGTCAGTAGCCTGCCAGGATTTCAATTCAGGGTCAGTTGAATCGCAATTAAAAGAAGCAACATCCGCTTAGGCGCGAGGAGCACATAGTCCGCCTGTTCGCCGGGGAAGCGGCGCATTGGTGTCTATCATAGGGGTGTGGGGCGCAGGAGCTACTTGCGCCCGATCTGGCGGTCGGCGAGGCTTGAAAGGATGGTCGGGGGTGGTGCCAAGCACGGCGGTGCGGTGAGGTCAAGGGGAGGGCAGAGGCAGGGGACTGGGCCGATGGTCGCTGGCGTTTCGAGCAAGATCGTAACACTGACTAGCTGGAGGTAGATGAAGGCGATCTGCCCATTCTTTGTACATCAGATGGTGTAGAAAAATGGACTGACCTATTTGTTTTCAGTCGACTATTATTTTCATAGGACCACACCTTGTGGTGTGCTGGAGGAGCATCTACATTTCCCAGCCATCCCTGTGCTCATATTTCAAAATCCTAGAATCTAGTAATTTCTTGTGCCATTCATGTTGTAGAGCTATCATATGTCTCCCGTCAATTATTTCTCACCGACCTGCTATCTGCTACCTTTACACTGTACTACTTGTGCACACACTTCACCCATACTCACGCTATTGTTTTTTATGCATGGATATTTCAGACTCTGACGCAGTGTTGATGAATACAAGACAAAAGTCGCTCCAGTGTAATTCAAAGATAAGCACTAAGCGTCTCAGTGCTTGTCGGTGCAACAGACCCCGGGTATGTTGCCCAACTGTGAATAGGCACAAGATCAAAATTGAAGCACCAGCTCAAGGCAGAGACTGAAGAACCAAGGGAATTGAAGAACCAACATGCAGCTCGGAGAGATCGAGATCGAGCCAAAGGAACATGATATCGGCAAGAGAAGGGCCTCCCTTGCCGGGCAGGCGAGCTCGGCAAGGGGCCAGGCCACCACCAGAAGCAAGCAACCAAGACTCCCCGGCAGCGCCTGCCGGGGCATGCGGGGTCTGAACCACCCCGCCAACCGTGCAAGTACGACCCACGTCGTCAATCAGTGCAGTGTCAAGCCGCAAGGTAATTAAGTGGCAGCATTTGCCACATGACAGCCATCTCCTATAGAAGAAACCCACAGGTGACACCCGTCCAGCGACGCGTCAAGAGAACATATGCGGAGTTGGCAAGATAAGCCCGGGAGGCCTTGCCGGGCAGCTAGTGATGTAACACTGAGCGGTGCATTTAATGCACCCTGTCAGTCCGCAAAGTTAGGTATGATAGCATTGTTTGCTATCATATCAGTGGGTAATGACTGTTATGCCACTATGGTGACCCCTTAACCTAAAAAAGGTGGCCCATGGCAATCATAGGACGGGGTTAGAGGGTTGGAAACTTGACAAACCCAAGCCACCATACGCTTCTGGTCGCCATAGCCCTGAGACAGGCTTTGCTGGGCAAGTGTACCACGCACCACCACGTTCATTACCACCATCAATCCACCAAAGCAGGAGTAGGGTTTGTCGCACGCTAGTCTGCTCTTTGTGCAACAGGACATCCCCCGCCGAACCAGCAAGGGGCCGCCTGGTCCCATAGGTAGCCGCGGATATCCCGCGACATCTTTGGCGTGCCAGGTAGGGGACTTGCTTGTGCGAACCTGAAAGCGTGCGCATCGCATCATCTTCATCGCCATCTTCGTCTTCAACGACGCCATCGACCATGGCACCCAACAAGAAGAAGTTCGGCCCTTCGGCCCACCCATCTACCTTGAAGGCTCCGCCGCCCGCGGCTTCAGATGCCGCGGAGGATGCGGGGACAAGCGAGGACGTGAGCGCTGCTGGGGGCATGGCAGGAGCAGGTGGCGCCATCGCCACTCCCCCTGCGGCCGACACGGGGGCTGAAGGCATGGAGGAGAACAGCTTCAGCAGTGCTACCTCTTGAGCACTGCGTTGGTTTTCCCTTGAAGAGGAAAGGGTGATGCAACAAAGTAGCGTAAGTATTTCCCTCAGTTTTGAGAACCAATATATCAATCCAGTAGGAGGTTACGCACAAGTCGCCTCGTATTTACACAAACAAATAAGAACCTAGCAACCAACGCGATAAAGGGGTTGTCAATCCCTTCACGGCCACTTGCAAAAGTGAGATCTGATAGAGATAATAAGATAAATATTTTTGGTATTTTTATGATATAGATTGGAAAGTAAAGATTGCAAAATAAAAGATGGAAGGAATAGTAAATTGATAGGAAGATAATATGATGGAAGATAGACCCGGGGGCCATAGGTTTCACTAGTGGCTTGTCTCAAGACAGCATAATTTACGGTGGGTGAACGAATTACTGTCGAGAAATTGGTAGAAAAGCACATAGTTATAAGAATATCTAGGCATGATCATGTATATAGGCATCACGTCCACGACAAGTAGACCGAAACAATTCTACATCTACTACTATTACTCCACACATCGACCGCTATCCAGCATGCATCTAGAGTATTAAGTTCATAAGAACAGAGTAACGCATTAGGCAAGATGACATGATGTAGAGGGATAAACTCAAGCAATATGATATAAACCCCATCTTTGTATCCTCGATGGCAACAATACAATACGTGCCTTGCTGCCCCTGCTGTCACCGGGAAAGGACACCACAAGATTGAACCCAAAGCTAAGCACTTCTCCCATTGCAAGAAAGATCAATCTAGTAGGCCAAACCAAACTGATAATTCGAAGAGACTTGCAAAGATAATTAAATCATGCATAAAAGAATTCAGATAAGATTCAAATATTGTTCATAGATAATCTTGATCATAAACCCATAATTCATCGGATCTCGACAAACACACCGCAAACAGAATTACATCGAATAGATCTCCAAGAAGATCGAAGAGAACTTTGTATTGAGATCCAAAGAGAGAGAAGAAGCCATCTAGCTAATAACTATGGACACGAAGGTCTGTGGTAAACTACTCACACATCATCGGAGAGGCTATGGTGTTGATGTAGAAGCCCTCCGTGATCGATTCCTCCTCCGGCGGTGCGCCGGAAAAGGCTCCAAGATGGGATCTCATGGGTACAGAAGGTTGCGGCGGTGTAAATAGGGTTTCGTGGTGCTCTCGGATATTTTTAGGGTATATGAGTATATATACGCGAAAGAAGTAGGACGGTGGAGCCACGAGGGGCCCACGAGGGTGCGGGCGCGCCTACCCCCCTGGGCATGGCCTCCTACCTCGTGACCTCCTCGGTTCTTTCTTGACCTCCAATCCAAGTCTCCTGGATTGCGTTTGTTCCAAAAATAACTCCCCGAAGGTTTCATCCGTTTGGACTCCGTTTGATATTCCTTTTCTGCGAAACACTGAAATAGGCAAAAAACAGCAATTTGCACTGGGCCTTCGGTTAATAGGTTAGTCCCAAAAATAATATAAAAGTGCATAGTAAATCCCATTAAACATCCAAAATAGAAAATATAATAGCATGGAACAATCAAAAATTATCGATACATTGGAGACGTATCAGGCATCCCCAAACTTAATTCCTGCTCGTCCTCAAGTAGGTAAATGATAAAAACAGAATTTTTGATGTGGAATGCTACCTAGCATATTTCTCAATGTAATTTCCTTTATTGTGGCAGGAATGTTCAGATCCGAAAGATTCAAGATAAAAGTTGAATATTGACATAAAAATAATAATACTTCAAGCATACTAACAAAGCAATCATGTCTTCGTGAAATAACATGGCCAAAGAAAGTTATCCCTACAAAATCATATAGTCTTGCTATGCGCTATCTTCATCACACAAATTATTTAATCATGCACAACCCCAATGACAAGCCAAGCAATTGTTTCATACTTTTGATGTTCTCAAACTTTTTCAATCTTTACGCAATACATGAGCGTGAGCCATGGACATAGCACTATATGTGGAATAGAATGGTGGTTGTGGAGAAGACAAAAAGGAGAATATAGTCTCACATCAACTAGGCATATCAACGGGCTATGGAGATGCCCATCAATAGATACCAATGTGAGTGAGTAGGGATTGCCATGCAACGGATGCACTAGAGCTATAAGTGTATGAAAGCTCAACAAAAGAAACTAAGTGGGTGTGCATCCAACTCGCTTGCTCACGAAGACCTAGGGCATTTTGAGGAAGCCCATCATTGGAAGATACAAGCCAAGTTCTATAATGTAAAATTCCCACTAGTATATGAAAGTGTCAACATAGGAGACTCTCTATTATGAAGATCATGGTGCTACTTTGAAGCACAAGTGTGGTAAAAGGATAGTAACATTGTCCCTTCTCTCTATTTTCTCTCATTTTTTTATTTTTTTTGTTTGGGCCTTTTTCTCTTTTTTATGGCCTCTTTTTTCTTCTTTTCCTTTTTTTCTTTTTGTCCGGAGTCTCATCCCGACTTGTGGGGGAATGATAGTCTCCATCATCCTTTCCTCACTTGGGACAATGCTCTAATAATGATGATCATCACACTTTTATTTACTTACAACTCAATACTTGGAACGAAATATGACTCTATGTGAATGCCTCCGGTGGTGTACCAGGATATGCAATGAATCAAGAGTGACATGTATGAAGGAATTATAAAGGTGGCTTTGCCACAAATACGATGTCAACTACATGATCATACAAAGCAATATGACAATGATGGAACGTGTCATAATAAACGGAACAGTGGTAAGTTGCATGGCAATATATCTCGGAATGGCTATGGAAATGCCATAATAGGTAGGTATGGTGGCTGTTTTGAGTAAGGTATATGGTGGGTGTATGATACCGGCAATAGGTGTGTAGTATTAGAGAGGCTAGCAATGGTGGAAGGGTGAGAGTGCGTATAATCCATGGACTCAACATTAGTCATAAAGAACTCACATACTTATTGCAAAAATCTATTAGTTATCGAAACGAAGTACTACGCGCATGCTCCTAGGGGGATAGATTGGTAGGAAAAGACCATCGCTCGTCCCCGACCGCCACTCATAAGGAAGACAATCAATAAATAAATCATGCTCCGACTTCATCACATCACGGTTCACCATACGTGCATGATATGGGAATCACAAACTTTAGAACAAGTATTTCTCAAATTCACAACTACTCAACTAGCATGACTCTAATATCACCATCTTCATATCTCAAAACAATTATCAAGTATCAAACTTCTCATAGTATTCGATGCACTTATATGATAGTTTTTATTATCCCTATCTTGGATGTTCATCATATTAGAACTAATTTTATAGCCAAAGCAAACTACCATGCTGTTCTAAAATACTCTCAAAATAATATAAGTGAAGCATGAGAGATTAATTATTTCTATTAAATAAAACCACCACTGTGCTCTAAAAAGATATAAGTGAAGCACTAGATCAAATTATCTAGCTCAAAAGATATAAGTGAAGCACATAGAGTATTCTAATAAATTCTGATTCATGTGTGTCTCTTCAAAAGGTGTGTACAGCAAGGATGATTGTGGTAAACTAAAAATAAAAGACTCAAATCATACAAGACGCTCCAAGGAAAACACATATCATGTGGTGAATAAAAATATAGGCTCAAGTAAGGTTACCGATAGACGAAGACGAAAGAGGGGATGCCTTTCGGGGCAACCCCAAGCTTAGGTTTTTGGTTGTCCCTGATTTTACCTTGGGGTACCTTGGGCATCCCCAAGCTTAGGCTCTTTCCACTCCTTGTTCCATAATCCATCAAATCTTTACCCAAAACTTGAAAACTTCACAACACAAAACTCAACACAAAATCTCATGAGCTCCGTTAGTATAAGAAAACAAACCACCAATTAAAGGTACTGTAATGAACTCATTCTTTATTTATATTGGTGTTAAACTTACTGTATTCCAACTTCTCTATGGTTCATACCCTCCGATACTAGCCATAGATTCATCAAAATAAGCAAACAACACATGAAAAATAGAATCTATCAAAAATAGAATAGTCTGTAGGAATCAGATTTGTTCGAATGCTTCTGGAACTCCTAAAATTCTGAAAAACTAGGACAACCTGGAAAATTTGTATATTGATCTACTGCAAAAAGAATTGGTATTTTATCACGTTCTTGTGAATTTTAACAAGTATTGTCGTGAGCGCAAAGTTTCCGTCTTCTTCAGCAAGATCAAACAACTATCACCCAAGAAGGTCCTATTGGTTGTACTTGGCACAAACACTAATTAAAACATGAAAACACATCTTAACAGAAGATAGATGAATTATTTATTACTAAACAGAACAAAAATAAAATTGGGTTGCCTTCCAACAAGCGTTGTCGTTTAACGCCCCTAGCTAGGCAAAGAGATTTCAATGATGCTCGCATGGTAGACAAGAATTGAAGCTCAAAGAGAGCATCATAAAACACATGACCAACACATCTAAGTCTAACATACTTCCTATGCATAGGCATCTTATAGGCAATCAAATTATCATAGCAAGCAAAAACTAGCATATGCAAGGAAGCGGAAAGACACAAGAGCAATCTCAACATAATGAGAGGTAATTTAGTAACATGAAAATTTCTACAATCATATTTTCCTCTCTCATAAGAATTACATGTGGGATCATAAGCAAATTCAACAAAATAGCTATCATATAAAATATTTTCAACACAATCCACATGCATGCAAAGTTGACACTCTTCCAAAATAGTGGGATTAACATTAACTCTCCAAACCCACTTTCAATAATATTGTAAACACTATTATCAATCTCATATTTATCATGGGGCTTAAATAAATTTTCAAGATCAAAAGAAGAATCACCCCAATCATGATCATTGCAACAAATAGTAGTCATAGAAAAACTAGCATCCCCAAGCTTGAGGTTTCGCACATCATTAACACAATTGACATTAAGAGAATTTATAATAACATCATTGCAATCATGCTTTTCATCGAAGGAACTATCAAGTATGGGTGCAATACCAACCATCTCATGTTTAACATAGAACTATAGCGAATTGATCCTCATAAATATTGGCATCATGGCCACAAGAATAGCAAGCATCATGTTCATCAAGGGATATTTCAATCAAATCATTGGAATCATAATTATCTATAGATTCGTGCATATTATTATTTTCTTCAGAAGCATAGTTTTTATAGCAATATTATGATTCTTTCAATAAATTCTTTGACAAAGACATTATGAGCATAGTTTTCATAGCAATATTTAATTAAAGAAGCAATATCATATTCGTAGAGAGTAATATCATATTTTTTAATTAAAGAAGCAACTTCATAAGCACCCTTAAAAGCAACAAATTCTTTAATTTCTTCAATATCGTAGTAACTATAAACACCCTTTGCATAAGAAGATAATATTTCATTATCATTAAACTCACATAGGTGGGGAGGTGTTTTTTAGGGTTCTTAGAGCAACAAGTAAAATCATAAATTTCACAAAGATTCCAAGCATAACACAGCAATCTATTTATTTGATACCATAAGAGTCTCCCTTTTTCAGACAAATGGTGACCCACAAAATGAGCATGCTCATCTAAAGATTTCCCATCAACTAGGCTAGTTGGGGTTTCAGCACGAGCGCATAAGGATCGAAGATGATCCAAGTAGAACACTTTAAGTGCATCCATATCAATAGATTTTTAGCAAGAAAAGATGCAAGCAAATGGAAGGCACATGGAAACACAAACAAAGATACATACGGGAAGAAGGCGAAGAAAAGGCAAAGGTGAAGTGGGGGAGAGGAAAACGAGAGGCAAATGGCAAATAATGTAATGCGAGGGATAAGAGTTTGTGATGGGTACTTGGTATGTCTGGACTTGGCGTTAGCCTCCCCGACAACGGCGCCACAAATCCTTCTTGCTACCTCTTGAGCACTGTGTTGGTTTTCCCTTGAAGAGGAAAGGGTGATGCAGCAAAGTAGCATAAGTATTTCCCTCAGTTTTGAGAACCAAGGTATCAATCTAGTAAGAGGTTACGCACAAGTCACTTTGTACCTACACAAACAAATAAGAACCTTGCAACCAACGTGATCAAGGGGTTGTCAATCCCTTCACGGCCACTTGCAAAAGTGAGATCTGATAGAGATAATAAGATAAATATTTTTGGTATTTTTATGATATAGATTGGAAGTAAAGATTGCAAAATAAAAGAAAGAAGGAATAGTAAATTGATAGGAAAATAATATGATGGAAGATAGACCCGGGGGCCATAGGTTTCACTAGTGGCTTCTCTCAAGATAGCATAATTTACGGCGGGTGAACGAATTACTGTCGAGCAATTGATAGAAAAGCGCATAGTTACGATAATATCTAGGCATGATCATGTATATAGGCATCACATCAGCGACAAGCAGACCGAAACGATTCTGCATCTACTACTATTACACCACACATCGACCGCTATCCAGCATGCATCTAGAGTATTAAGTTCATAAGAACAGAGTAACACATTAGGCAAGATGACATGATGTAGAGGGATAAACTCAACCAATATGATATAAACCCCATCTTTTTATCCTCGATGGCAACAATACAATACGTGCCTTGCTGCCCCTGCTGTCACTTGGAAAGGACACCGTAAGATTGAACCCAAAGATAAGCACTTCTCCCATTGCAAGAAAGATGAATCTAGTAGGCTTTACCAAACTGATAATTCCAAGAGACTTGCAAAGATAATTAAATCATGCATAAAAGAATTCAGAGAAGATTCGAATATTGTTCACATTTAATCTTGATCATAAACCCATAATTCATCGGATCTCGACAAACACACCGCAAAAAAATTGCATCGAATAGATCTCCAAGAAGATCGAGGAGAACTTTGTATTGTGATCCAAAGAGAGAGAAGAAGACATTTAGCTAATAACTATGGACCCGAAGGTCTGTGGTAAACTACTCACACATCATCGGAGAGGCTATGGTGTTGATGTAGAAGCCCTCCGTGATCGATTGCCCCTCCGGCGGAGCGCCGGAAAAGGCTCCAAGATGGGATGTCACGGGTACAGAAAGTTGCGGCGGTGGAAATAGGGTTTCGTGGTGCTCTCGGATGTTTTCAGGGTATATGAATATATATATATATAGGCGAAAGAAGTAGGTCGGTGGAGCCACGAGGGGCCCACGAGGGTGGGGCGCATGCCTACCCCTGGGCGCGCCTTCCTACCTCGTGGCCTCCTCGGTTCTTTCTTGACCTCCACTCCAAGTCTCCTGGATTGTGTTTGTTCCAAAAAAACTCTCCCGAAGGTTTCATTCCATTTGGACTCTGTTTGATATTACTTTCTGCGAAACACTGAAATAGGCAAAAAAAGCAATTTGCACTGGGCCTTCAGTTAATAGGTTAGTCCCAAAAATAATATAAAAGTGCATAGTAAAGCCCATTAAACATCCAAAACAGATAATATAATAGCATGGAAAATAAAAAATTATAGACACGTTGGAGACGTATCAAGCAGCGTTTCGACGGTTAAGCTCCGCAGATAAGGACGGGAGGGTGACTCCGCTTACATACCCTCCTCCCACCGACGGGTGCAGCCACAGGAACGGCGCTCGGTCCGGGATGAGCCACCGTCCTCCGGCCGTCCCTGCCACGGGGGTGGTCATGGCACGTGTGTCTCCTCCCGGGCGAGCCGACCCAGCCACTACACCCGACGGAGCCGCGGACCCTCGAGCGCCGTCACCGTGTGACCCCGCTGCCCAGGTGGCCGCCCCACCGCAGCGCGGGCGCACCACCGCCGCTGCCGCGGGCACCGTTAGGAGCCAGGCCACGGTGCGGTCGAGGTCATCAACTTCCATGCTGAGCGTAGCCACGAAGGCTATGGCGCGGGCCCAGCTGCTACTAAGGTTCCCGCCAGTAGCTGAGCAAATGGATGAATGGCGTGCCACCATCTAGAGTCTTCTCAGTTTCACTGAGGCAGGGGGCTCGCGGTGTGCTGGCCCGCCACGAACTCCCAAAGTGATGACGAATGCTTGTACTGTTGGCCGAACGGAGGGGGCTGTCCCCACCGTGCAGTCCCCACCACGGCAGTAGGCGCGGGCGCAGCAAGATCAAGATCCCAACGATGACTCGATGGCCTCTTCTCACCCTCGAGCACGTCCGGGCCAACGGCGAACCCCGGAGGATAGGCGGCGGGGAGACGCGCGCGTCGTCGTGCGACGGCCTCTCGACGACCCGCGCTAGACCGACGGGTGCGGTGGCCTCAATGTCGACGAGCCTACATTTGGTGTTGGCGGGTTCCTACCTTTTGAGGTCGGCTACCCTGCCTTAACACGTGAGCTGCGGCAAGTCCGTTGGCCGTCCGTCCGCATGTTCAAGCCGGAGATACCCGAGAAGTACGACGGGAGACTGAACCCGGCAGAGTTCCTGAGCATCTAGACCATTGCTATTCAGGATGCCGGGGGGAGAGACGAGAAGGTGTTAGCCAACTACTTCCCATTGTCTCTCAAGTCCAATGTGAGATCTTGGCTCATGCACCTGCCGGAGAACTCCATTTCATCATGGGCAGACCTGTGCCACGAGTTCATCGGTGCCTTCACCGGTGGCCACTAGGAGCCCGACAGGCCTAGCGACCTACAACTTCTCTAGTAGAACGAAGGAGAAACACTCTGTAAGTATTTACAAAGATTTAGTAAAGTCCATAGGAATATTTCGAATATCCATCCAGCAGCTATTATAGCAGCCTTCCAGTCCAATGTGCGCAACCGTCGCATTCGTTCTAAGATGAATGTGCGGTTTCCCAAGACTGTGAAGGAGCTGTACACACTAGTGGATAAGTGTGCTCGGATGGAGGAAGGAAGGAAGTTGCCCGGGGAGGAGGATTGCATCAATGTTGAGTCAGAGGAAGAAGATGAATTAACCAGTCAAAGAAAGGGCAAGAAGCGCAACAAGAGGCCAAGAGATAAGACAGTGACGACTGTGGAAAGTTCTGGCATGCCTACTGTCGGTGTCAAAACCGGCGGATCTCGGGTAGGGGGTCCCGAACTGTGCATCTAAGGCGGATGGTAACAGGAGCCGAGGGGCACGATGTTTACCCAGGTTCGGGCCCTCTCGATGGAGGTAATACCCTACTTCCTGCTTGATTGATCTTGATATTATGAGTATTACAAGAGTTGTTCTACCACGAGATCGTAGAGGCTAAACCCTAGAAGCTAGCCTATGGTATGATTGTTGTTGTCCTACGGACTAAACCCTCCGGTTTATATAGACACTGGAGGGGACTAGGGTTACACAGAGTCGGTTACATGGGAGGAGATCTACATATCCGTATTGCCAAGCTTGCCTTCCACGCCAAGGAGAGTCCCACCTGGACACGGGACCAAGTCTTCAATCTTGTATCTTCATAGTCCAACAGTCCGGCCAAAGGATATAGTCCGGCTATTCGAGGACCCCCTAATCCGGGACTCCCTCAGTAGCCCCTGAACCAGGCTTCAATGACGATGAGTCTGGCGCGCAGATTGTCTTCGGCATTGCAAGGCGGGTTCCTCCTCCGAATATTCCACAGAAGATTTTGAACACAAGGATACTGTCCAGCTCTGCAAAACAAATTCCACATACGACCGTAGGGAGAACAATATTTCCACAAATCTAATCTACTGACAACTTTTCATAACGTGGCATCACACCACGACCCGGTCATTATTCGAACCATTTCTCCCAGCCTGCCACTGCACGTTTCGCGAGGCAGTTTTATTGGCACGTCTTGTCGAAGCAGAGATCGTGTCCCCCTTATCATGGGATTCTCATCAATACGGGTATGGGTAACCCAATCGTGCCTGTTGGTATGACTCCTCGATTTTAGGCAAGTTCCAAACGGCCACGCGGAGGACGCTTGCTATTCACCCTCTTTATAAAGGGGCCAAGGCCTGTCCTTTTCTTCTCGCGCTCGATCCTTCCCTTCCCCTCACCTTGAATTCCAACACTCAAGGCTCAAGCTAAGCACTTCAGACCTTCAATCATGTCCGGATCCAACTTTCAAGGCCGGTGGATGGCCTCCTCTGTCACAGAGGAGGACATCAAGAAGCTAAGAGAAGCCAGGTATCTGACCACCGAAATCTCGCACGGGCTGCCCGCTCAAGGGCAGGTCATCCCCACTCCCGAACCCAACGAGAGTGTCATATTTATTTCCCAATTCCTCCGAGGGCTAGGCGTTAGTCTAGAACCCTTTACTAGAGGGCTCATGTTCTATTACGGGCTCGATTTCCATGATCTGGCCCCGGATTCCATCCTTCACATCTCGTCGTTCATCGTCGTGTGTGAGGCCTTCCTCCACGTCACCCCACACTTCGGCTTGTGGCTCAAGACCTTTAATGTGAAGCCGAAGATGATTAATGGGAGACATGCAGAATGCGGAGGTGCCATAATAAGCAAAGGCGCCGATGCTCCATGGCCAAAGGGTTCCTTCCCGGAGGTGTCCAGCTTATGGCAACGGGAGTGGTTTTACATTACAGCTCCCCGTGGTACTAAGTGGGTAGCCGCCCCTGCCTTCCGCTCGGGCCCCCCGCCACAACTGGCGTCATGGGTCAACAAGGGGCTGGACTGGGGGCCAGTAAATGAAGTGCCGACATTGCATAGTAGCATCCGAGATCTCCTCGAGAGAGAGATGTAAGCCTTGTCAAGGTAATGCAAGTCATGCTAGTTCGTCGAGCCCTCCCTTGCAAACGTTGACCTCTTTGTATGTGGGAGTTCAATCCGGAAGGACCGCGAACTATTCAGCACTTCTTCGGCATGATGCACCAAGAGATGTATGTATTGTTCTTCGGATCACAAATAAAGTGTCCGGACACCATCGGGGATGCGGGTCTGAGCTGCAATCGTCCAGATACCCAAGTAAGTAATTCTTCGGCCGAACATGTTGTCTCTTTATTTATCACAACATCATTCTGAAAAGTCACTCTCTGACCAGGACTGGGTAAAAAAGGCGAAGATGACCAGGTGTTCGGCCCCCCTTCCCAAAGGCTCAACAGATCCAGTACTGGCCAGAATGCTTGAGCTTGCGCATTATCAAGCGCCATCAGGGGAAGATAGAGGGGGAATAAAGAAGCCGAAAGCGGGCCGCACTCATTATTCATCCAGACCGGGGGAATTAGTACCTCCGCGAAGGAGGAGAACCGGGGAGAAGAATCTAAAATCCCTTCTCCCCAAGGAAGGAAGAGGACCGCCTCTGAAGGCTTCGAAACAATGGTTTCCAAACGAGGGAAGAAATCTTCGTCAGGGGGTCCTACCTCGGAGGGTATCCTTACCGCACAGTGCCCGCAAGGGGATCAGCCCTCCACCGAACTATAAGTAAACAAAATTACTTTATAGTAAATATAGCATGCTTCATTTCTGAGATCAATAACCGAGACGTATGTCTTGTAGTTCGGATCGTAGCCCTTCTCGACAGAGTTCGTCTTCGGGGGATCTTCTTCTGGAGATGATGGAGAGCAAAATGCCTCCTTGTGCCTTCCCGCCTCGTGAAGCGGACGACCCTGAGGTGTCCTCACGGAGGATTTCTCCTGATCCGCCAAGGCCAGAGGGTAACCCTTCGGCCACCCGAAGTCCGGAGTATTTGGCTCCTAAGGAGAGCAACATAAAGAGTCCGGGACCGTCCGGTGCGCGACCAGACGCACTGATGAATCTTCTGGAGCAAGCGGCTATCTCAGAAGCGCATCGTACGCTAATGGGTACGGTGGTTGAGAGGATTTCATCCGCCGAAAGTGGGCTGCATGAAGCTTTTATGAGCCCGCTGAGAGGCTTTGAGGTACGCAAAGTAATATATATTTTTTGACGGTACCGCACACACTAGGTGTGCCCTATGTAGATAGTAGCCCCTGAGACTCTGTTTGTTGTCGAAAAAAGCGGCAAATAGAGGATCAAATTCCTAGGTAATAACCGTGCTGCTTTCATGTGCAGGCGGCTAACGGTCCGGTGGCTAGCCGGACTGGTGAGTTGCCGAACTGAAGCGTCCATTTGATGCGGCAGATGCCGACATCGTGCTTGTAAAGAAGCGGCTTGACGAGGCACAGGGTATGTATTTTCTCCGGTGATCAACACATCTTAAGAGGAGGAAGATGCTAGTATCTTTAATATGCTGTGACTGCAGATGGAGCTGCCGCCGTGGAGACCCTTCGGGCGGAACTTGCCCGAGCCAAGGAACAAGCCAGAAAGAGTGATGCGGCCGCCCTAAAGGCAGTCGAAGAGCTAAGAGACGAACAGGCTGCGCATTGCCAGAGCAAAGAGAAAATATCCCAGATGGCTGTTGAGCTGAAAGATGCCGCCAACCATTATGAGCTTCTTGAAAAGGAAAGCCAGACGAAGACGGCGGACCTGGAGGAAGCCACGGTAGCAGCCAAGGAAGCCCGCTCCAAAATCAGAGTGGCGAAGGAGAAGCTACGTCAAGCCGGAGATATCGCGGCTGGGAAGCCCTTTTTGTTGCAGACGAAGTTCGGAGATCCTAAGTATGCCCTTCTGGATCAATTATGGACTTCTGCAGACGCGTACTTGGATTTGGCAGCGAGTGCTGCTGATGTGACCTATTTTTTCAAAGATCATGAAGTGGAAAAGTTATTCTGGTCACAGTTCAATGTTCTAGTGCGTCCGCTGCTGTTAAATGAGCAAATGGCCGAGTGGGCCGAGCTCCATAGGTTGTCCGGGCTTGCCATGAAGTCTGTTGTGGATCATCTTTGGCCGGAAGGACCAAGGCCGAATAGTTATTTTGGCTTAGTGCAACGATTCCTTGGTGCTGTGCCGCATACCGACGCTATGAAGAGGTCGGCGTGCATAGAGGGTGCGCGGATGGCTCTTGCCCGTGTCAAGACATACTGGGCTGTAACACCCTGGATGTAACTTCCCATATTTGTAACTCCAACTCTTGCCATTTTCGGCTATGTGTTATGATATTCCCTCTGTGGTCGGGTTTTGTTTTTCGTTTTGCATTTTGTTCATGTCATGCATCTCATATCATGTCATCATGTGCATCTCATTTGCATACGTGTTCGTCTCATGCGTTCGAGCATTTTCCCCGTTGTCCGTTTTGCAATCCGACACTCCCAGATGCACCGGCGCACCCCTCTTGTTTCCTTTCGTGAGCGGGTGTTAAACGTTCTCGGAATCGACCGTGGTTTGTCAAGTTGCCTTGGTATACCACTGGTAGACCACCTATCAAGTTTCGCTCCATTTGGAGGTCGTTTGATGCTCCAACGGTTAACCGGGCAACCGCAAAGTCCTTTTGTGTGTTGCAGCAAAACCCCCTCCGAACAGCCCAAAACCCCTCTAAGTCTCTTCCATGCTCTAGGTCGTTCGATCACGACCGTGTGGGCGAAAACCGCACTCCATTTCGAGTCTCCTAGCTCCCTCTACCTATAAAACACCTCCTCCCTCCGAAATTTTTCGCAGATCAAACCCTAGCCTCCGTCCTCCGTGCGCCGCCGGACACGTCCGGCCGAGCCGGACGAAATCCCCGCCGCCGCAGCGGCCAACGGGCGCCTACCACGTCAGCACCCCGTACGCCGCGCCGCCGCCGGCCCGCCGGGACCCAGGAGGGGCCC
>NC_057799.1:230015551-230025014 GCF_018294505.1 Triticum aestivum
CGGCGCCGGCGACCGCGCCCCGCGCTCCGCCGCCGGCGACCGCGCCTCCCCCCGAGCCCTCCAACTCCGGCCGCCTCTCCCTCCTCTCCACGCCGGCCGCCGCTGCTTCTCCGGCGAGCGCCCCGTCTCCGGCGAGCAGCGAGCCCGAGCCGCGCCAGATCTGGATCCACCGGAGTCCTGAAATATTTGCAATATATGGCTCCGTTCATCGCATCATAACTCTCTGCATACTGCTCTGTTTCATGCGTGTAAAATATCGATATGTTCGCCTCGAGATGCTCTTCATTTTGTTCCATTGTGCCATGCTCGTTTGAGTCCATCTTCATGCCCAAATCTCTGGTGGAAGAGTGCTATATGCTGTTAACTTCTGTTACTTATCAGAACTTGGTGATTTGTTATTTTTGTTGCAATCGATGTGTGCATCTTATGAGTATGAGCTCTACTTGTGTTTTTGTCTATGCCATGCCATTTTTACAGAGGTGTATGCCATGTATTTTTGTGATCTCTGTGGTGACTAGCACAAGCATGCAAACTAGGCTTCGTGGTGTTTCTGATTTCAGGGACTTAGTAATTTTCACCAAGTCTGTTGCTGCTGTTATTTTGTTGTCATGTATCCATGTGTCTACCGAGAGATCCATGCTCCTTTTGGTGATGTTCAGTAAGGATTCTTTGTAGATAGAGTTGTGCTCTATCTATCCATGCCTTTGTTTGCAATTATGGAGTGCCCTAGAATATCTTAATCTTGCTCTACTTTTGCTATAAAATATTCCTGGCAGATTGTTAACATGATATTCAATTTTGCTAAAGTTGTTGTAGTTGATCCATACATGATATGCATTTGCTCTTGCCATGGTTTGCTTCATAAACATTCCATCTTGCTGTAGGTATGCTTTTTTTGTCATGCCTTGCCTTGTGGTGAGTGCATCAAGCTCACCAAGATGCCTTCATATTACTGTTTCTGCCATGCTCTGTTTTCTGCCAAGTCTGAAACCTGTTAACGAAACTTGCTATGTTTACATGGTTGTCATCTTATCTTCTGGTCCTTTTTGGCTCATCGTCAGTAAGGAACTTTTGTTCTATGCATTCAGTCGATTCATGACATGCCTTGCTTTTCTATGTTAACTTCCTCTAACATGTTGTTTGCTTGCTCTGAACATTGCTACCTGATGCTGTTTCAGCCATGTCTAGTAATTTCACCAAGTCTGTGAACCTGATATCTTTTGCACTTTTGCCATGCTTGTTTGAACCTGCTGTGTTGCAATCTAGCCGTAGCTCAGTGTTCATCTTTTGTCAAGTATCTCCTTTAGATTACTGCCATATGCTTTGTTGCTATGTTGAAGAGCTGTTGCATAGCTTGTTGTTGCATTCTAAGTGCTATCATGCTGTTAATCGCAGAATCGTGTCATTCTTGTTTTGCTTGCCATTTGAAACCGTGCATCCGTTTCCGGTGATATTTATATCGATTTCGACCGAAATCATCTCATCTTTCCAGTGGCATGCTTGGTTTGCCAAGTTACTGCCTTGTTCATCATTTTTCCTCCGGAGCACGCATACGCATCGCATATCATGCATGTTTTGCATCATGTTGCTTGTGCATTTCCCATGATTGATTGTGGTTCCGTGCTTGTGTTCTTGTTTTGCGTAGTGCCGGGAGACGAGTTCGTGAACGAGGAACCTGTTGAGTACGCTTACGAGGATCATGCTTTCGGCAACTCTGTGAACCTTGCAGGCAAGATGACCATACCCTCGAAATCACTTCTACCTTTGCTTTGCTAGTTGTTCTTTCTATTGCCATGGTGCGCTACCTATCACTTGCTATATCATGCCTCCCATATTGCCATATCAAGCCCCTAACCATCCTTTCCTAGCAAACCGTTGTTTGGCTAAGTTACCACTTTTGCTCAGCCCTTCTTATAGCGTTGCTAGTTGCAGGTGAAGTTGAAGTTGGTTCCATGTTGGAACATGGATATTTTGGATTATCACAATATCTCTTATTTAATTAACGCATCTATATATTTGGTAAAGGGTGGAAGGCTCGGCCGGATGCCTGGTGTTTTGTTCCACTCTTGCCGCCCTAGTTTCCGTCATGCCGGTATTATGTTCCTTGAGTTTGCGTTCCTTACGCGGTTGGGTGATTTATGGGACCCCCTTGACAGTTCGCCTGGAATAAAACTCCTCCAGCAAGGCCCAACCTTGGTTTTACCATTTGCCACCTAAGCCTTTTTCCCTTGGGTTTTCGCGAGCCCAAGGGTCATCTTTATTTTAACCCCCCCGGGCCAGTGCTCCTTCGAGTGTTGGTCCTAACCGAGCTGCCTGCGGGGCCACCTCGGGGAAACTCGAAGTCTGGTTTTACTCGTAGCCTGTCTCATCCGGTGTGCCCTGAGAACGAGATATGTGCAGCTCCTATCGGGATTTGTCGGCACAGTCGGGTGGTCTTGCTGGTCTTGTTTTACCATTGTTGGAATGTCTTATAAACCGGGATTCTGAGACTGATCGGGTCTTCCTGGGAGAAGGTTTATCCTTCGTTGACCGTGAGAGCTTGTGATGGGCTAAGTTGGGACACCCCTGCAGGGTATTATCTTTCGAAAGCAATGCCCGCGGTTATGTGGCAGATGGGAATTTGTTAATGCCCGATTGTAGAGAACTTGTCACTTGACTTATTTAAAATTCACCAACCGTGTGTGTAGCCGTGATGGTCTCTTCTCGGCGGAGTCCGAGAAGTGAACATGGTTTGAGTTATGCATGAACGTAAGTAGTTTCAGGATCACTTCTTGATCATTTCTAGCTTCGCGACCATTGCGTATGTTAGCCACCATATATGCTTAGTGCATGCTGCAGCTCCACCTCATTACACCATCCTTTCCTATAAGCTTAAATAGTCTTGGTCTCGCGGGTGTGAGATTGCTGAGTCCTCGTGACTCATAGATTCTACCAAAATAGTTGCAGGTGCCGACGATGCCAGTGCAGATGACGCAACTGAGCTCAAGTGGGAGTTCGACGAGGAACGTGGTTGTTACTATGTTTCTTTTCCTGATGATCAGTAGTGGAGCCCAGTTGGGACGATCGGGGATCTAGCATTTGGGGTTATCTTATTTTCATTTGGATTTGACCGTAGTCGGTCTATGTGTGGATTTTGGATGATGTATGGTTTAAATTTATGTATTGTGTGAAGTGGCGATTGTAAGCCAACTCTCGTTATGCCATTCTTCTTCATTACATGGGATTGTGTGAAGATAACCCTTCTTGCGACAATACCACAATGCGGTTGTGCCTCTAAGTCGTGCCTCGACACGTGGGAGATATAGCCGTATCGTGGGCGTTACAAGTTGGTAATCAGAGCCATCCCCGACTTAGGAGCCCCCTGCTTGATCGAATCGCTGGCGTTGTTGAGTCTAGAAGAAAAATGTTTTGAGTCTTAGGATTATATATATCGGAGAGTAGGATTCTTTTTACTCCTCAGTCCCTTCGTCGCTCTGGTGAGGCCTCCTGACGTAGAAGTTTTGACTCTTCTCTCCTCAAATTTCACAAAACAAAAAATTAGGATCACGCGGGTATCTTAGAATCGTTCCGATGGTTTTGTGACGAGAACATTGTTCTTGGTGCCTCCTGGCATTTAGGGGTTGTGGCAGTGTCCCGGGGAGTTGAGCTCCGAGGTGTTGTCGTCACAATTTTATCGTTGCAGTTCTGGAATACCTGAGTTTCGCCGACATCGAAATCTCTTTTATGCAGTTGTTGGTGAGATCACCTCGACGCCACCCAGTACTGGGGAGGGAGCTCGGGAGTATTGCCATAACTCGTATAACGGATGCTTTTCGAAGGTTGAGGTACACGATTTCCGAAGGTTTCTTGGTTATGTGTTGACGGATGGATACAGCTGGATCTAGGGATTGCTAGTTTGGGTGATATATTTTGTGTCCCCTCTATCCCCAACACCAGATTGCATAACCAGAAAGTTTCGGGAGTTTATATGTGGGATTCAAGTAGCTCTTAGCATTTCTTCCCGCAGATATTTAGTTTGTGATTGGGTAATCCTTACCACTTATTTGTTCCACTCGTACCTTTTTATTTTATTCATCAATCTCTTATCAAGTGGCTTCTCACCTTATGGAAGTGTGATGATTTACTATGGAATTCATTCGTTCATCCTCGATCGAATGTTTATTGTGAAGACTATATGTTGCAATTTCTATCTGGTGATTCAATTTGCATATCTGTCTATCAAGATGCTAACGGATGTCACCCTCTTCAGGATGGCTCCGCCAACGCGTCAGAATCCGGAACGCAATGAAGGGAGTCAGGCGAACCCTCCGCCACCACCTCCGCCTCAGGAGGGATGGCAAGCTATCATGGCAGCCACCAACGCCAATGCTCAGATGATTCTGCAACTCTTGCAAGAACGCACCCAAGGGCAAGGCAATCAAGGAAATCAAGGCCAAGGCAACAATCAGCCTCACTTCGCTACCCTCAACCAGTTTCTCGCAAATCAGCCCAAGTCTTTCAGCTACTGTGCCGAGGCCACAGATGCCGATGATTGGCTCGTGCACATCAACAAGCATTTTGAATGTAGCAATGTCAGGCCTGAGGACTTTGTCAAGTTCGCTTCTTTTCAATTCAAGGATCAAGCTGCCGAGTGGTATCAACAATACAAAGATTCCAGAGGAGGTCGTGTGATTACCTGGGATGATTTCCGTCGAGACTTCAAAGCTCACCACATTCCACAGAGTGTTGTTGAGAGTAAGCGTGAGGAGTTCCACAATCTCAAGCAAGGCGGCATGTCCGTGTATCAATACAATACTCAGTTTCAGAAACTCGCTCGCTTCGCTAAGCAAGACATTCCTGATGAAATGAGCATGATCTGTCAATTCAGAGGTGGCCTTAGAGAAGATCTGCAATTACCTCTCGTGCTTTTTGAGCCGACCAAGTATGATGATTTCTACAATATGGCACTGAAGCAAGAGGCTGCTCAGCTCAAGTGTGAGGCTTCTAAGAAGAGAGTGAGGGACACAGTTCAGTCTTCTTCTTCCTCACTAGTGGCTGCTAAGCAACAGAAGTTCTGGTTGCCTCCTCCTCCTCCGTTTCGTCAACCTTATCAGCAGAAGAACAAAGGTGGCCATGGATCTTCCCACTCATCCAACCCTGGCTATCAGAACAAGTCTCAGAATCAAGCTCCAAAGTCCAATGCTCCTTATCATCGTCCACTCTCAAAGGTGACTTGCAACAAGTGTCAGCAGAAAGGTCACTATGCTAACAAGTGCTTCAACCAAAGGCGCCTTCTGCCTCCTCCTCCTGTGAGGTCTTCCAGCAATGCAGTGGTCAAGCATAATCCCAAGTCTGCAAAGGTGAACATGATGAATGCAGCTCAAGTGGAGGAATCTACTGATGTGATAATGGGTAATCTCTCAGTTAATGATATTCCTGCAAAAGTCTTATTTGATACTGGTGCATCATTTTCTTTCATCTCTAGACCTTTTGCATCCAAGCATGAGTTGGTTTTTCAAGATTTGCCTAGACCGTTATTAGTTGTCTCTCCGAGTAAATTCATGAACGCAAGCTCCATGGTTCCGGATGTTTCCATCAAGATGGGAAACTATAAATTTCTGTCTTCTCCAATTGTTCTTGGTGACTCGGATATTGATCTAATTCTCGGGATGGACTGGCTTTCTAAGCACAAGGCTCAACTTGATTGTGCTGCCAGGGAAATTCAATTGACACACTCTTCTGAGGATGTTATCATCTATGCCGCTCATGATGAAACCATTCGGTTGTTTTCTCTCAATGAGAAGGGCGAATTGGACGCTATTTCTCAAATTCCAGTCGTTTGTGAGTACCATGATGTCTTTCCATAAGAGCTTCCGGGTATGCCTCCTCACCGGCCAGTTGAGTTCGTTATCGATCTAGAGCCTGGCACGGAACCCGTTTGCAAGCGTCCATACAAGCCTGGACCCAAGGAGCTGAAGGAATTGAAGAAACAGCTCGATGAACGAGAGCGTCTGGGATTGATCAGACCGAGTTCATCTCCATGGGGTTGTGGTGTTCTTTTTGTCCAGAAGAAGGATGGCACGGACCGACTTTGTGTCGACTACCGTCCATTGAACAAGAAGACAATCAAGAACAAGTATCCACTTCCCAACATCAATGAGCTATTCGAGCAACTCAAGGGTGCTAAAGTATTCTCCAAGTTGACCTTCGTATGGGTTATCATCAGATTCGCATTCGTGAAGAAGATATTCCCAAGACAGCATTCAGAACAAGCTTTGGTTCTTACGAATATACTGTCATGTCTTTCGGCCTTATCAATGCTCCTCCAACATTCTCTCGAATGATGAATTTCATCTTCAACCCCTATACCAATGAATTCGTCCTGGTGTATCTCGATGATATCTTGGTCTTCTCCAAGAATAAGAAGGATCATGCCAAACATTTGCGCTTGGTGCTCGACAAGCTCAGAGAGTATCAATTTTATGCGAAGTTTTCCAAATGTGAGTTTTGGCTCGATGAAGTTCTTTACCTTGGTCATAACATCTCTGCCAAGGGCATCGCTGTTAATCCCAAGAAGGTGTCTGCAATTGTGAATTGGGAACCTCCTCAGAATGTCAAGCAGCTCCGCAGTTTTCTTGGTCTTGCAAGCTATTGCCGAAGATTCATTGAGAATTTCTCTAAGATTGCAAAGCTTCTTTCCAACCTCCTCCAGAAGCATGTGAAGTATGTCTGGTCTCCTGAGTCCGACGTTGCTTTCAACACTCTCAAAGAGAAACTCGTCACAGCTCCTGTCTTAACTCCTCCTAACGAATCCAAGCCATTTGAAGTTTTCTATGATGCTTCTCTTCAAGGTCTCGGTGCCGTCTTAATGCAAGAGAAGAAAGTTGTGGCCTGTACCTCTCGTCAGTTGATGCCCAATGAAAAGAACTATCCCACTCACGATCTTGAGTTGGCGGCAGTTGTCCATGCATTAACCACATGGAGACATCTCTTGTTGGGAAGAAAAGTGGACATATTCACCGATCACAAGAGTCTTAAGTACATCTTCACTCAGCCCAACCTCAACCTCATGCAAACTCGATGGGTCGAAATGATTCAAGAGTACAATCCGAGTATTGAATATACTCCAGGCAAGGCCAATGTCATTGCAGATGCTTTGAGCAGGAAGGCTTATTGCAACAGCTTAATTCTCAAGCCATTCCAACCGGATCTTTGTGAAGCTTTCCGCAAGCTGAATCTCCAAGTTGTTCCTCAAGGCTTTCTTGCCAACCTCATAGTATTTCCTACTTTGGAAGATCAAATTCGTGAGGCACAACTTCTTGATGCCATGGTGAAGAAGGTGAACCGTGGTATCGACAAGGGTCTTTCCAAATACAAGTGCTGGCGCATTGATGACAGAGACACTTTATTCTTTGAGGATCGGATTGTGGTTCCTAAAGGTGATCTAAGGAAAGTCATTATGAACGAGGCGAACAATTCTCTTCTTTCCATTCATCCTGGAAGTACGATGATGTACCATGACCTCAAGCAGTAATATTGGTGTACTCGAATGAAGCGAGAAATCGCTCAATTCATGAACGAATGTGATCTCTGTAGAAGGGTGAAAGCAGAACACCAACGACCAGCTGGTCTCCTCCAACCTCTTGCTATCCCAGAATGGAAGTTTGATCATATCGAAATGAACTTCGTGACTGGATTTCCCAAGTCCAAGCGTGGAAATGATGCTATCTTCGTTGTCATCAACAAGCTTTCTAAAGTGGCTCATTTCCTTCCAATCAAAGAATCAATCACAGCAGCTCAGTTGGCAGAGCTATACACCTCCAGGATTGTCTCCTTGCATGGCATTCCACAATTGATTTCTTCAGATCGTGGAAGCATCTTCACTTCTAAGTTCTGGGACTCCTTCCAGAAGGCCATGGGCACCAACATTCGCTTCAGCACAGCTTTCCACCCTCAAACTAGTGGCCAAGTCGAGCGAGTCAATCAAATACTTGAAGATATGCTCAGGGCTAGTGTCATTTCCTTTGGCATGAAATGGGAAGATTGTCTTCCATATGCCGAGTTCTCCTACAACAACAGCTTCCAAGCGAGTTCGGGCAAGGCCCCATTCGAAATCCTCTATGGCAGAAAGTGCCGTACTCCTCTCAATTGGTCAGAGACTGGTGAACGCCAACTTCTTGGCAATGACTTTATCACAGAGGCTGAAGAAATGTGTAAAGTCATCCGTGAAAATCTCAAAGCCGCGCATTCGGGCCAGAAGAGTTACTATGATAGTAAGCACTGTGATGTGGCTTTCGAGATCGGAGACCATGTCTACCTCCGCGTCTCTCCAATGAAAGGCACTCGCCGCTTCGGTATCAAAGGGAAGCTTGCCCCTAGATATGTGGGTCCTTTCAAGATCATTGGCAAAAGAGGCGACCTCGCCTATCAACTTGAGCTTCCCTCCAACTTCGCGAACGTGCACGATGTGTTCCACGTGTCACAGCTCCGCAAGTGCTTCAAGACTCCTGAGCGCACCATCAACTTCGAAGAGATTTACCTCCAAGAAGATATGTCTTATCATGAGCACCCCGTTGCTATTCTTGGAAAACTGAGCGCAAGACTCGCAACAGGTCAATCAAATTCTTGAAAGTGAAGTGGTCGCACCATTCCGACCAAGAAGCCACCTGGGAGCGCGAGGACCACCTCCATTCCGAATATCCAGAGTTCTTTCAGTCCTAGATCTCGGGACGAGATCATCTCGTAGTGGTGGAGTGTTGTAACACCCCGGATGTAACTTTCCATATTTGTAACTCCAACTCTTGCCATTTTCGGCTATGTGTTATCATATTCCCTCCGTGGTCGGGTTTTGTTTTTCGTTTTGCATTTTGTTCATGTCATGCATCTCATATCATGTCATCATGTGCATGTCATTTGCATACGTGTTCGTCTCATGCGTCCGAGCATTTTCCCCGTTGTCCGTTTTGCAATCCGACACTCCCACATGCACCGGCGCACCCCTCTTCTTTCTTTTCGTGAGCAGGTGTTAAACGTTCTCGGAATGGACCGAGGTTTGTCAAGTGGCCTTGGTATACCACCGGTAGACCACCTGTCAAGTTCCTTTCCATTTGGAGGTCGTTTGATGGTCCAACGGTTAACCGGACAACCGCAAAGTCCTTTTGTGTGTTGCAGCAAAACCCCCTCCAAACAGCCCAAAACCCCCTCTAAGTCTCTTCCATGCTCTAGGTCGTTCGATCACGATCGTGTGGGCGAAAACCGCACTCCATTTGGAGTCTCCTAGCTCCCTCTACCTATAAAACACCTCCCCTCTCCGAAAATTTTCGCAGATCAAACCCTAGCCTCCGTCCTCCGTGCGCCGCCGGACACGTCCGGCCGAGCCAAACTAAATCCCCACCGCCGCCGCAGCCAACGGGCGCCTGCCACGTCAGCACCCCGTACGCCGCGCTGCCGCCGGCCCGCCGGGGCCCAGGAGGGGCCCTCCCGG
>NC_057799.1:230376722-230400433 GCF_018294505.1 Triticum aestivum
CCGGCGGCGGCGGCGACGGGCTTGCCACGTGGCAGCCGCGGGTTGGCCGCGGGGGCGGCGGCGACTTGTCTGGCCGGAGCGGACGCGTCCGGCGCGGCGCGGAGGGATTTTAGGGTTACGGGAGACTGCGAATGTTATTTCGGGATGCCCACATATTTATAGGTAGAGGGAGCTAGGAGGCTCCAAATGAGGTGCGGTTTTCGCCCACACGATCGTGATCGAACGACCTAGAGCATGGAAGAGAGTTTGGTGGGCTTTGGGCTGGTTTTGAGGCGGGTTTTGCTGGACACTCAAATGGACATTGCGGATGCCCGTTTAACCGTTGGAGTACCAAACGACCTCCAAATGGAACGAAACTTGACCGGTGGTCTCCGGGTGGTATATTAAGGCCACTTGATAAGCCTCGGTCCATTCCAAGAAAGTTTGACACCCGCCCATGAAAGAAAACGAAAGGGGTGCACCGGGGGAGATAGGAGCGCCGGATTGCAAAACGGACAACGGGGAAAATGCTCGGATGCATGAGACGAACACGTATGCAAATGCAATGCACATGATGACATGATATGAAATGCATGACACGAACAAAATGCAAAACGAAAGACAAAACACGACCACGGAGGTAATATCATATCACATAGCCGAAAATGGCAAGAGTCGGAGTTACAAATATGGCAAGTTGCATGCGGGGTGTTACAACACTCCACCACTACGAGAGGATCTCGTCCCGAGATCTAGGACTGAAAGAACTCCGGATATTCGGAACGGAGGTGGTCCTCGCGTTCCCAGCTGGCTTCCCGGTCGGAATGGTGCGACCACTTCACTTTCAGGAATTTGATTGACTTGTTGCGAATCTTGCACTCAGTTTCTTCAAGAATAGCAACGGGGTGCTCATGA
Source organism: Triticum aestivum (assembly GCF_018294505.1). Classification (NCBI taxonomy): domain Eukaryota; kingdom Viridiplantae; phylum Streptophyta; class Magnoliopsida; order Poales; family Poaceae; genus Triticum; species Triticum aestivum. The sequence goes on from NC_057799.1 coordinate 230,377,617, forward strand.
TAAGACAAATCTTCTTGTAGGTCAATCTCTTCGAAGTTGATAGTGCGCTCAGGCGTCTTGAAGCACTTGCGGAGCTGTGACACGTGGAACACATCATGCACGTTCGCGAAGTTGGAAGGAAGCTCAAGTTGATAGGTGAGGTCGCCTCTTTTGCCAATGATCTTGAAAGGACCCACGTATCTAGGGGCAAGCTTCCCTTTGATACCGAAGCGACGAGTGCCTTTCATTGGAGAGACGCGGAGGTAGACATGGTCTCCGATCTCGAAAGCCAAATCATGATGCTTACTATCATAGTAACTCTTCTGACGCGATTGCGCGGCTTTGAGATTATCACGGATGACTTTATACATTTCTTCAGCTTCAGTGATTAAGTCATTACCAAGAAGTTGGCGTTCACCAGTCTCTGACCAATTGAGAGGAGTACGGCACTTTCTGCCATAGAGAATCTCGAATGGGGCCTTGCCCGAACTCGCTTGGAAGTTGTTGTTGTAGGAGAATTCAGCGTATGGAAGACAATCTTCCCATTTCATGCCAAAGGAAATGACACAAGCCCTGAGCAAATCTTCAAGAATTTGATTGACTCGCTCGACTTGGCCACTAGTTTGAGGATGGAAAGCTGTGCTGAAGCGAATGTTAGTGCCCATGGCCTTCTGGAAGGAGTCCCAGAACTTAGAGGTGAAGATGCTTCCACGATCAGAAGAAATCAATTGTGGAATGCCGTGCAAGGAGACAATTCTGGAGGTGTATAGCTCTGCCAGCTGAGCTGCTGTGATGGATTCTTTGATTGGAAGGAAATGAGCCACTTTAGAAAGCTTGTCAATGACAACGAATATAGCATCATTTCCGCGCTTGGACTTGGGAAATCCAGTCACGAAGTCCATTTCGATATGATCAAACTTCCATTCTGGGATAGCAAGAGGTTGGAGGACCCCAGCTGGTCGTTGGTGTTCTGCTTTCACCCTTCGACAAATATCACAATCATTCACGAATTGAGCGATCTCTCGCTTCATTCGAGTCCACCAATACGACTGCTTGAGGTCATGATACATCTACGTACTTCCAGCATGAATGGATAGGAGAGAATTGTGCGCCTCGTTCATTATGACTTTCCTTAGATCACCTTTAGGAACCACAATCCGGTCCTCGAAGGATAAAGTGTCTCTCTCATCAATGCGATAGCACTTGTATTTGGAAAGACCCTTGTCGATACCACGTTCCACCTTCTTCACCATGGCATCCAAGAGTTTTGCCTCACGAATTTGATCTTCCAAAGTAGGAGAGACTATGAGGTTGGCAAGAAAGCCTTGAGGAACAACTTGGAGATTCAGCTTGCGGAAAGCTTCACAAAGATCTGGTTGGAAAGGCTTGAGAATTAAGCTGTTGCAATAAGCCTTCCTGCTTAAAGCATCTGCAATGACATTGGCCTTGCCTGGAGTATATTCAATACTCGGATTGTACTCTTGAATCATTTCGACCCATCGAGTCTACCTGAGGTTGAGGTTGGGCTGAGTGAAGATGTACTTGAGATTCTTGTGATCAGTGAAAATGTCCACTTGTCTTCCCAACAAGAGATGTCTCCACGTTATTAATGCATGGACAACTGCCGCCAACTCAAGATCGTGAGTGGGGTAGTTCTTCTCGTTGGGCTTCAACTGACGAGAGGTATAGGCCACAATTTTTCTCTTGCATTAACACAGCACCGAGACCTTGGAGAGAAGCATCACAGAAAACTTCAAACGGCTTGGATTCATTAGGAGGAGTCAAGACAGGAGCTGTGACTAGTTTCTCTTTGAGAGTGTTGAAAGCAATGTCACACTCAGGAGACCAGACATACTTCACATGCTTCTGAAGGAGGTTGGAAAGAGGCTTTGCAATCTTGGAGAAATTCTCAACGAATCTTCGGCAATAGCTTGCAAGACCAAGAAAACTGCGGAGCTGCTTGACATTCTGAGGAGGTTCCCAATTCACAATTGCGGACACCTTCTCGGGGTTAACAGCGATGCCCTTGGCAGAGATGATGTGACCAAGGAAAAGAACTTCATCGAGCCAAAACTCACATTTGGAGAACTTCGCATAGAATTGATACTCTCTGAGCTTGTCGAGCACCAAACGCAAATGTTTGGCATGGTCCTGCTTATTCTTGGAGAAGACCAAGATATCATCGAGATACACCAGAACAAATTCATTGGTATAGGGGTTGAAGATGAAATTCATCATCCGAGAGAACACTGGAGGAGCATTGACAAGGCCGAAAGACACGACAGTATATTCATAAGAACCAAAGCTTGTTCTGAATGCTGTCTTTGGAATATCTTCTTCACGAATGCAAATCTGATGATAACCCATACGAAGGTCAAGCTTCGAGAATACTTTAGCCCCTTTGAGTTGCTCAAATAGCTCATTGATGTTGGGAAGTGGGTACTTGTTCTTGATTGTCTTCTTGTTCAATGGACGGTAGTCGACACAAAGTCGGTCCGTGCCATCCTTCTTCTTGACAAAAAGAACACCACAACCACAGGGAGAAGAACTCGTTCTGATCAAACCCAGACGCTCTTGTTCTGTTTCTTCAATTCCTTCAGCTCGTTGGGTCCAAGCTTGTATGGACGTTTGCAAACTAGTTCAGTGCCTGGCTCTAGTTCGATAACGAACTCAACTAGCCGGTGAGGAGGCATACCCGGAAGCTCTCCTAGAAAAACATCTTGATACTCACAAACGACTGGAATTTGAGAGATGGCATTCAATTCGCCCTTCTCATTTAGAGAGAAAAACCGAATGGTTTCATCACGAGCGGCAAAAATAATCACATCCTCAGACGAGTGTGTCAATTGAATCTCCCTGGCTGCACAATCAAGTTGAGCCTTGTGCTTAGAAAGCCAGTCCATCCCGAGAATAAGATCAATATCCGAGTCACCAAGAACAATTGGAGAAGACTGAAATTTATAGTCGCCCATCTTGGTGGAAACATCGGGAGCAACCAAACTAGAAGACAAAAGCTTTCCCGGAGAAACAACTTGCATAACTTTGGATAAAATCTCTGTGTCAACATTGTGCTTCGATGCAAATGGGTATGACAAGAAAGAATGTGATGCACCAGTATCAAAAAGAACTTTTGCAGGAATATCATTAACTGAGAGATTACCCATTATCACATCAGTAGATTCCTCCGCTTGAGCTGCATTCATCATGTTCACCTTAGCAGACTTTGGATTTTGCTTGACCACTGCATTGCTGGAAGATCTGACAGGAGGAGGAGGAGGAAGGCGCCTTTGGTTGAAGCACTTGTTAGCATAGTGACCTTTCTGCTGACATTTGTTGCAAGTCACCTGTGAGAGTGGACGGTGATAAGGAGCATTGGACTTTGGAGCTTGATTCTGAGACTTGTTCTGATAGCCAGAGTTGGAAGAGTTGGATGAACCATGGCCACCTTTGTTCTTCTGCTGATAAGGCTGACGAAACGGAGGAGGAGGAGGAGGCAACTAGAACTTCTGTTGCTTAGCTGTCACAAGTGAGGAAGAAGAAGACTGAACTGCGTCCCTGACTCTTTTCCTAGAAGCCTCACACTTGAGCTGAGCAGCCTCTTGCTTCAGTGCCATATTATAGAATTGATCAAACTGAGTAGGCTCAACAAGAACGAGAGCTAACTGCAGATCCTCTTTAAGGCCACCTTTGAAGTGATAGATCATGCTCTTCTCATCAGGAACGTCTTGTTTAGCGAAGCGAGCAAGTTTCTGAAACTGGATGTTGTATTGATACACAGACATGTTGCCTTGCTTGAGATTGCGGAACTCCTCACGCTTGCTCTCAACAACACTTTGTGGAATGTGGTGCGCCTTGAAGTCCCGACAGAAATCAGTCCAAGTGATCACACGACCTCCTCTGGAATCTTTGTATTGCTGAAACCAATCAGCAGCTTGGTCCTTGAGCTGAAAAGAAGCGAACTTGACATAGTCCTCAGGCCTGACATTGCTACATTCAAAATGCTTGTTGATGTCCACGAGCCAATCATCGGCATCTGTGGCCTCGGCACAGTAGCTGAAAGACTTGGGCTGATTTGCGAGAAACTGATTGAGTGTAGCGAAGTGAAACTGATTGTTGCCTTGACCTTGATTGCCTTGATTGCCTTGCCCTTGAGTATGTTCTTGCAAGAGTTGCAGAATCATCTGAGCATTGGCGTTGGTGGCTGCCATAATAGCCTGCCATGCCTCCGGAGGTGGAGGTGGTGGCGGAGGGTTCGCTTGACTCCCTTCATTGCGATCCGGATTCTGACGCGTTGGCGGAGCCATCCTGAAGAGGGTGACATCCGTTAGCATCTTGATAGACAAATAGATAAGTAGAATCAACGGATAGTAATTGCAACATATTGTCTTCACAATAAACATTCGAACGAAGATGAACGAATGAATTTCGTAGTAAATCATCACACTTCCATAAGTTGAGAAGCCACTTGAAAAAGATATGGAATCAACATATGAATTCGAAGCAACTCGAATACCACAATTCAAAACAAAACAAAGTATTGGCTTGCAGAATAAGCCAGAACAAACATATGATAGAGATTTCGTCCGAAGTTTTCGTGGTGGGGCCCACACAGGCTCAATTGTACAGCACCATCATGTACAAGGCTGTGCACATGACCTACGAAGCGTCCCCGAGTCGGCATAGCCATGGACTCTTTAAGACACTACGAGACCACTGTAAAATCAACTGTGTACAGGCGGACCACTAGGCGTCGAACCCCAATCTCATATCATGCGTCTGTCGGAAAGATCTCCTAAGGCTACTTGAATTCCCACTTATAAACTCCCGAAACTTTCTGGTTATGCAATCTGGTGTTGGGGATACAGGGGACACAGAATATATCACCCAAACTAGCAATCCCTAGATCCAGCTGTATCCATCCGTCAACACATAACCAAGAAATCTTCGAAAATCGTTTACCTCAACCTTCGAAAAACATCCTTTATACAAGTTATGGCAATACTCCCGAACTCCCGCCCCAGTACTGGGTGGCGTCAAGGTGATCTCACCAACAGCTGCATAAAAGAGATTTCGATGTCGGCGAAACTCAGGTATTCCAGAACTGCAACGATAAAATTGTGACGACAACACCTCGGAGCTCAACTCCCCGGGACACTGCCACAACCCCTAAATGTCAGGAGGCACCAAGAACAATGTTCTCGTCACAAAACCATCGGAACGATTCCAAGATACCCGCTTGATCCTAAAAAATTTTTTTGTGAAATTTGAGGAGAGAATAGTCAAAACTTCTACAACAGGAGACCTCACCAGAGCGACGAAGGGACTGAGGAGTAAAAAGAATCCTACTCTCCGATATATATAATCCTAAGACTCAAAACTTTTTTGTTCTAGACTCAACAACGCCAGCGATTCGATCAAGCAGGGGGCTCCTAAGTCGGGGATGGCTCTGATTACCAACTTGTAATGCCCACGATGCGGCTATATCTCCCACGTGTCGAGGCACGACTTAGAGGTATAACCGCATAGTGGTTTTGTCGCAAAAAGGGTCATCTTCACACAATCCCATGTAATGAACAAGAATGGGATAAAGAGTTGGCTTACAATCGCCACTTCACACAATACATAAATATTATTCAAACATCATCCAAAATACAAACATATAGACCGACTACGGTAAAAAATCCAGATGAAAATAAGACAACCCCAAATGCTACATCCCCGATCGTCCCAACTGGGCTCCACTACTGATCATCAGGAAAAGACACATAGTAACGACCACGTTCCTCGTCGAACTCCCACTTGAGATCGACCCCATCATCTGCACTGGCATCGTCGGCACCTGCAACTGTTTTGGTAGAATCTGTGAGTCACGAGGACTCAGCAATCTCACACCCGCGAGATCAAGACTATTTAAGCTTACAGGAAAGGAAGGTGTAATGAGGTGGAGCTGCAGCGACAATAAGCATATATGGTGGCTAACATACGCAAGAGAGAGCGAGAAGAGAAGCAATGGAACGGTCGTCATCTAGCAATGACCAAGAAGTGATCCTGAACAACTACTTACGTCAAACATAACACAGACCGTGTTCACTTCCCGGACTCCGCCGAGAAGAGACCGTCACGGCTACACACGCAGTTGATGTATTTTAAATGGGGTCAAGTGACAAGTTCTCTACAACCGGACATTAAAAAATTCCCATCTGCCTCATAACCGCGGGCACGGCTTTCGAAAGATAATACCCTGCAGGGGTGTCCCAACTTAGCCCATCATAAGCTCTCACGGTCAACGAAGGATAAACCTTCTCCCGGAAAGACCCGATCAGTCTCGGAATTCCGGTTTACAAGACATTTCGACAATGGTAAAACAAGACCAGCAAAGCCGCCCGATGCGCCGACAAATCCCGATAGGAGCTGCACATATCTCGTTCTCAGGGCACACCGGATGAGACATCCTATGAGTAAAACCAGACCTCAAGTTTCCAGGAGGGGGCCCCGCAGTCTGCTCGGTTCGGACCAACACTCGAAGGAGCACTGGCCCGGGGGGTTAAAATAAGATGACCCGGGGGATATGGCTTAGGTAGAAAATGGTAAAACCAAGGTCAGGCCTTGCTGGAGGAGTTTTATTCAAGGCGAACTGTCAAGGGGGTCCCATAAATCACCCGACCGCGTAAGGAACGCAAACTCAAGGAATATAATCCCGGTATAACAATAACTAGGGCGGCAAGAGTGGAACAAAACACCAGGCATAAGGCCGAGCCTTCCACCCTTTACCAAAATATATAGATGCATTAATTAAATACGAGATATTGTGATATCCCAACATATCCATGTTCCGACATGGAACAAACTTCAACTTCACCTGCAACTAGCAATGCTATAAGAGGGGCTGAGCAAAAGCGGTAACATAGTCAAACAACGGTTTGCTAGGAAAGGATGGTTAGAGGCTGACATGGCAATATGGGAGACATGATATAGCAAGTGATAGGTAGCGGAGCTTGGAAATAGAGCGAACAACTAGCAAAGCAAAGATAGAAGTGATTTCGAGGGGTGGTCATCTTGCCTGCAAGGTTCTCAGAGTTTTCGAAAGCTTGATCCTCGTAAGCGTACTCAACAGGTTCCTCGTTCACGAACTCGTCTCCCTGCTCTACCCAAGACAAGAACACAAGCAAACGGAACCACAATCAATCACGAAAAATGCACAAGCAACATGATGCAAAACATGTATGATATGCGAGATATGATATGCGATGCATATGCGTGCTCCGGAAGGAAAATGATGAACATGGCAGTAACTTGGCAAACCAACAATGCTACATCACCCCAACATAGCAACAAAACATATGGCAGTAGTCTACAGGAGATGCTTGACAAAATATGAACACTGATCTACGCCTAGTTCACAACATATCAAGCTCAAACAAGCATGGCAAAAGTGCAAAAGATAACAGGTTCACAGACTTAGTGAAAAACTGGACATGGTAGAAAACAGCATCAGGTAGCAATGTTCAGAGCACGAAATCAACATGCTACAGGAACTTAACGTAGCAAAACAAGGCATGGAAGTGTTCTACTAAATGCACGTGACAAAAGTACCTTACTGACCATAAGCCAAAAAGGACCAGAATATATGATGGCAAGCATGTAAACATCGCAAGTTTCGTTATCAGGTTTCAGACTTGGCAGAAAACAGAGCATGGCAGAAATAATAATATGTAGGCCTATTTATGAGCTTGGTGCACTCACTACAGAGCAATGCACTACAAACCAAGCACACCTACAGCAAGATGGCATGTTTGTGAAGCTAACCATGGCAAGAACAATTGCAAAGCATGAATGGATCAACTACAATAAGCTTGGCAAAATTGCATATCATGTTAAGAATCTGCCAGAATTATTTTATAGCAAAAGTAGAGCAAGATTGAGTCATGCTATGGCACTCCCTAATTTCAAACAAGGGCAGGAATGGATCAATTACAACTGTAGCTACGAAACATCCTTACTGAATATCTCCAAAATATGCATGGATCTCTCTGTAGCATCAAGTTTACATGGCAACAAAATAACAGCAGACAAGGACTTAGAGAAATCAGAAACATTACGGGGCCTAGTTTGCATGCTTGTGCTAGTCACCACAGAGATCAAAAAAATACATGGACTACACCAATGGAAAGATGGCATGGCATATTTCAAGGCACATGTAGAGCTCATGCCCGTAAGATGCACAGATTTAATGATACAAAAATGACAAATCTCCAAGTTCTGAAAAGAACCAGCAGATAACAGCAACAAGCCCTCTTCCAACAGAGATTTGGGCATCAAGATGACCTCTAAAGAACATGGTGCAATTGAACAAAATGAAGAGCATCACAAGACGAACAACTTGACATATTACGCGCATGAATCGGAGCTACATGCAAGGAGTTATGGCATCACGAACAGGGCAATATGCTTGAAAAAATCAGAGACTTGGAGAAAATTTAGGGTTTCGGGAAAAGTCAACCGTAGTCTGTCTCAGATCCGATCGAGCTCCGGCTCCCTCGATGGCGACGGCGCGGCCACCGGAGAAGAGGGCGGCGAGGCGGCAGGCCGGAGGAGAGGAGGAAGGAGGCCGGGGCGCGGCGGCGGCGAGGGGCACGGCCGGCGGCGCACCGTGCCACGGGCGGCGGAGGAGGCCGCGGCGGCGGCAGTGGGCGAGCTCACCGGAGCTCAACGGCGGCGCCGGCGGTGCTAGGCGGGGAGGCGGCGTCGGACGCGGGGAAGGAGGCGTGGGAGCCGGCGGGCGTCGGGCGGCGGAGCTGCGGGCCGGGAGGGCCGGCGTTGGGCCCGCGGGCTCCGGCGGCGGCGGCGACGGGCTTGCCACGTGGCAGCCACGGGTTGGCCGCGGGGGCGGCGGCGACTTGTCTGGCCGGAGCGGACGCGTCCGGTGCGGCGCGGAGGGATTTTAGGGTTACGGGAGACTGCGAATGTTATTTCGGGATGCCCACATATTTATAGGTAGAGGGAGCTAGGAGGCTCCAAATGAGGTGCGGTTTTCGCCCACATGATTGTGATCGAACGACCTAGAGCATGGAAGAGAGTTTGGTGGGTTTTGGGCTGGTTTTGAGGGGGGGTTTGCTGGACACTCAAATGGACATTGCGGATGCCCGTTTAACCGTTGGAGTACCAAACGACCTCCAAATGGAACGAAACTTGACCGGTGGTCTCCGGGTGGTATATTAAGGCCACTTGACAAGCCTCGGTCCATTCCGAGAAAGTTTGACACCCGCACACGAAAGAAAACGAAAGGGGTGCACCGGGGGAGATAGGAGCGCCGGATTGCAAAACGGACAACAGGGAAAATGCTCGGATGCATGAGACGAACACGTATGCAAATGCAATGCACATGATGACATGATATGAAATGCATGACACGAACAAAATGCAAAACGAAAGACAAAACCCGACCACGAAGGAAATATCATATCACATTGCCGAAAACGGCAAGAGTCGGAGTTACAAATATGGCAAGTTGCATGCGGGGTGTTACATCAACTCTAAGCAGTAGCAGGCATGACAAATAAGGATGAATGAGTAGGCACATCAGGGCTCAAACAACTCCTACTCATGCTAGTGGGTTTCATCTATTTACTGTGGCAATGACAGGTCATGCAGAAGAAAGGGGTTCAACTACCACAACATGTAACAGTTGAAACGTTGTTGTCCTAATGCAGTAAAAGAGAGCAGGAGTGAGAGAGTGGGACTGTATCGGAATGAACAAGGGGGTTTTGCTTGCCTGGCACTCCTGAAGAAGACATAGTTCTTCATCGGTGTCATCGAACTCAACATCGAAACACGTCTAACGAGAGGGAACAACCACCGGCAACAGAGAAAGAACACAATCAATGCAATGCACATCCAAATGAATGACATGTCATATTAAGGTACTGAATTGACCTACTGCAATAGTAAGTCATATTCATTGAAGTGGAATTCAAACATATAGCAAATTCCAACTTCAAAACTAATTACCATTTATTCCATAATCATGAATTGTCCTATTCAGTGAGGTTAACTTGTTCAAACATGCATGAGAATTCCATATTCAGATTCTTTGGATTTTTCTAATAATTTTTTATATATGAATTATTTCATTTGGAGTTATGGATTAATTTCTATGAATTTTTGAAGTTTTGGATATTTTCTGAAATTTCCAGCATTATTTTAAAACCAGAAAATCATTACTGCGTCAGCATGACATCATGCTGATGTCAGCAGGTCAACGGCGCCAGCCGAGGTCAAACCTGACCAGTGGGGTCCACTAGTCAGTGACCCGGCATCATCAGTGTCAAGGACAGGTGGGTCCGGTCAACGGCCAGGTCAGCACGTCAACTATGACTTGTGGGGCCACTGTTATTAGTTAAAACTAATAAGAAACTAAACTATAGTTAATTAAGGGCGTGGGGCCCATATGTAAGTGGGTCAGGGGTTAATTAGCGGGGTCATGAGTGGCTAATGATGGGCCATGTCGACATCGCCGGAGTTCGGCCGGCGGCGACCAAAACCGACGATGAAGGCGCTGCAGAAGACGCTACAGGGGATGGTTTCGAGCGCGGTTTGCAGCTATGGGTTGCTGGCGGTGCGCCGCAACCAATGGTGCCATCAGTTAGTCGCGGGGTGGCCGGATACGTTGACGGCATCGAGTTCCGTGGCGGCCGAAGCTCGGACCTTGACGAGCTGGTGGTGTCTGCGGGTTCCTGGGGGTGCCGTGAGGACGAACACATGCTCAGGTGCGACGTGTGTGGGCTCTAGCCACGGCGGCGAGCAAGCTTTCGGCCTCGATGGCACTAGCGCTACTGGACATGCGGGGCGATGGGAAAAGAGGTGAATGGAAGAGAAGCTCATAGCGGACTCGCTGAGCAGGCCAGTGGGCTCGGGGAGGCGCTAAAGACGGCGAATTGGAGTCGGCAATCGGCGGCGCCCGAGGTTGAAGACGATGGTGTGGAGGCGATGCAGAGCTTCCTGGCTCGCGTGGCTCGGCAGGAAGGACGGGGGCATCACGGCGGTTCTTCTGGAAGCAACTACGAGGCGAGGGGTTGGCGGTGGACGCGGCAACAGTGGGCGGCGGTGACGAGCTCCGCTCGGGCGCTAGCGAGGGAGCATAGGAGGTGGCGGGAGAGCCAGAGAGCGAGGGGAAAGTGAGGGGAGGCGTCGGGCGTCTCCGTCGCGTGAGGAGGAGGCAGGAGGTGGCCGCGTTCAGCTGCGCGCTCGCCACGCACCCGCTTCTCCTTCTGGCCGAAGGTTGAAGAAGCAGGTAGCGCTGGCTGCGTTGGGCCGGCCAACTGGGCCGCCAAGTGGCCTGGCCAGGTGGGCTGCTAAGTACAGTGCCCTCTCTCTCTGGTTTTCTATTTAGTGTCTGTTTTTCTATTTTGCATGTTTGTTTGAATTTGGTTACTGGACCAAATCAATTTTGTAAATGCTGAGAACTTTTGTAGATGCTGGAATAATTATTCCAGGGCCCCACACATAGTTTCAGAATTATTGGGCTAAGGAATTATTTATAGAAATTTATAGCCCCAATTCAAATACTTAGTGATTTAATTCAAAACCCAAATACGTCTTGCAAAAATGTAAACCATTTTTGGTAGAGGCTTCCACCTCAATCCAGAAATGATGAACATTTTTAAAGGGCATTTTGAGTTCATTGATAAAGATTTTATTTTGACACTAGTTGAATTCATTTGGTGCTAGGGTTTGACATCCCCATTTCATGTTTAAGAACAATTTAAACATGATTCACACATGAAGCTACCCTAGTGCATTACCAGAAGGTAGGGATGTGCCAATATAGGAAGAAGAACTAGGTCAGGGGGTCACAAGGGGCCCACAAGGTAGGGGGCGCGCCCTACCCCCCTGGGAGCGTCCTCCACCCTTGCCGCCGCCTCGTGGCTCTTCTGACTTGAACTCCAAGTCTCCTGGGTGTCTTCTGGTCCAAGAAAAATCATCACGAAATTTTTATTCCATTTGGTATTGCTTTTCTACGAGGCTCAAAAACAAGGAAAAACATAAACTGGCACTGGGCTCTAGGTTACTAAGTTAGTCGCAAAAATAATATAAAATATCATATTAATGCATATAAAACATCCAAAACAGATAATATAATAGCATCGAACAATCAAAAATTATAGATACGTTGGAGACGTATGAAGCATCCCCAAGCTGAATTCCTGCTCGTCCTCGAGTAGGTAAATGTTAAAAATAGAATTCTTGATGTGGAATGCTACCTAACATAATTCTCCAAGTAATTTTCTTTATTGTGGCATGAATGTTCAGATCCATAAGATTCAAAACAAAAGTTTAATATTTACATAAAAACAGTAATAATTCAAGCATACTAACAAAGCAATTATGTCTTCTCAAAATAACATGGCCAAAGAAATTTATCCCTACAAAATCATATAGTCTGGCTATGCTCCATCTTCATCACACAGAATATTAAAATCATGCACAACCCTGATGACAAGCCAAGCAATTGTTTCATACTTTTGATGTTCTCAAACCTTTTCAACTTTCACGGAATACATGAACGTGAGCCATGGACATAGCACTATAGGTGGAATAGAATATGGTGGTTGTGTAGAAGACAAAAAAGAAGGAGATAGTCTCACATCAACTAGGCGTATCAACCGGCTATGGAGATGACCATCAATAGATATCAATGTGAGTGAGTAGGCATTGCCATGCAACGGATGCACTAGAGCTATAAGTTTATGAAAGCTCAAAAGAAAAGTATGTGGCTGTGCATCCAACTTGCTTGCTCATGAAGACCTAGGGCAATTTCGGGAAGCCCATCGTTGGAATATACAAGCCAAGTTCTATAATGAAAAATTCCCACTAGTATATGAAAGTGACTACATAGGAGACTCTCTATCATGAAGATCATGGTGCTACTTTGAAGCACAAGTGTGGAAAAAGGATAGTAACATTGCCCCTTCTCTATTTTATCTCAATTTTTTTGTTTGGCTTCTTTGGCCTCTTTTCTGTTGTTCGCTTCTTTGGCCTCTTTTATTTTCTTCCTCACATGGGGCAATGCTCTAATAATGAAGATCATCACACTTTTATTTACTTACAACTCAAGAATTATAACTCGATACTTAGAACAAAATATGACTATATGAATTAACAGTGACATGTATGAAAAATTATGAAAGGTGGCTTTGCCACAAATACGATGCCAACTACATGATCATGCAAAGCAATATGACAATGATGGAATGTGTCATAATAAACGCAATGGTGGAAGTAGAATGGCTATGGGAATGCCATAATAGGTAGGTATTGTGGCTGTTTTGAGGAAGGTAATAGGTGGGTGTATGGAACCCGTGAAAGTTGCGCGGTGCTAGAGAGGCAAGCAATGATGGAAGGGTGAGAGTGCGTATAATCCATGGCTTCAACTTTAGTCATAAAGAACTGACATACTTATTGCAAAAATCTAATAGTCATCGAAAGAAAAGTAATACGCGCATTCTCCTAGTGGGATAGATTGGTAGGAAAAGACCATCACTCGTCCCCGGACGCCACTCATAAGGAAGACAATCAATAAATAAATCATGCTCCAACTTCGTTACATAACGGTTCACCATACTGCATGCTATGGGAATCACAAACTTTAACAAAAGTATTCCTCCAATTCACAATTACTCACTAGCATGAATCAAATATCACCATCTTTGTATCTCAAAACAATCATAAGGAATCAAACTTCTCATAGTATTCAATGCACTTTATATGAAAGTTTTTATTATATCCCTCTTGGATGCCTATCATATTAGGACTAAATTCATCACCAAAGCAAATTACCATGCTGTTTAGAGAGACTCTCAAAATAATATAAGTGAAGCATGAGAGTTCAATAATTTCTACAAAATAAAGCCACCACCGTGCTCTAAAAAGATATAAGTGAAGCACTAGAGCAAAATTGCGTAGCTCAAAAGATATAAGTGAAGCACATAGAGTATTCTAATAAATCATGATTCATGTGTGTCCCTCTCAAAAGGTGTGTACAGCAAGGATGATTGTGGCAAACTAAAAAGTAAAGACTCATATCATACAAAACGCTCCAAGCAAAACACATATCATGTGGTGAATAAAATATAGCCTCAAGTAAATTTACCGATAGACGAAGACGAAAGAGGGGACGCCATGCGGGGCATCCCCAAGCTTAGGCTCTTGGTTGTACTTGAATATTACCTTGGGGTGCCTTGGGCATCCCTAAGCTTAGGCTCTTGCCACTCCTTATTCCATAGTCCATCAAATCTTTACCCAAAACTTGAAAACTTCACAACACAAAACTCAACAGAAAATCTCATGAGATCTGTTAGTATAAAAAAATAAATCACCACTTTTGGTGCTGTTGTGAACTCATTCTTTATTTATATTGTTGTAATATCTACTGTATTCCAACTTTTTTTTGACTATACACAGTAGGGCAAAACCCCACTGCAATTTTTATAATAATAATAATAAAACAAGGAGAGTACAAACATACAAGGCTTGAGATAAGCCCAAAAGAAACAAAAAACTAGACCAACTAGTCCAAAATAGAAAATTACAATAAATAACAGGACAAGACTGTCCAACCAAGAAATGAAAGAGGATGCAAACTTCTCCTTAATTCTCAATTTGAGCAGGTGGAGCTCTGAGAGGAAACTGAATTTCCATCTGTCAATGTTGGTGGGGATGTTTTCGAATATCTTATCATTCCTGATAATCCAAATGGCCCATGAAGCAATGATAATGATCTCCATAGAAAAAGTTTGTTATAGATTACCCCTTAAGTCTGGAAGAGCTTCCATGATGGTTACATTTCTTTGTCTATTGGGGCATAGGATGTCCCAACAAGCAGAAGCAAAAGGACAAGTCCGAAACAGGTGTTATAAAGTTTATTCTTGCTGACAGCTGAGAGTAGCACAATTGTAGTTGTCAAGATGAAAAGTTTTCCTCCTGAGGAAATTCCTGGTATTGAGTCTATCATGCAGAAGCCTCCAAAATAAGACCTTGTGTTTTGGCTGGCAAGAACTCTTCAAAATCCAATTGAACTGTGTTGGAACAATTTTGACTCCTATCAAAATTTTGTAAGCTTTGGCCACAGAAAAAGTATTAGTTCCCCACATATAACTCCATGAGTCCAGGTGCTCTCTAAATGCAGATCCTCTTAAAGTGTCACAAACCTCCTCCATCAGCTCAAATTCCATGAAAGCTTCCTGAGTAAGTGGCAGGTGAAATAAGTCTTCCAAGTATTCAAACTGAAGTACCCTTTGCACTGTAAGGTTCCGATATTTTACAAAGGAGTAAAGATGAAGCAAAAGTTGATTCAGACAAGCAGAGTGCCAGAGGTCAGACCAGAAAAGAGTAGATATACCATCACCAATTGTGCATCTTGCCATGGATTTATAGCTGTCAATTAGCCTCAAATTACACTTCCACCAGAAAGATCCTTCCCATTTTTGCCCTAGCAGGATGCCATTGTCATAGTAAGCCTCCCAAATGAGGTTGACCCATGGGATATTTTCCTTATTGTAAAATTTTGAAGGTTTTTGAGCAGAAGAGCTTGATTTTGCACAAAGATGTTCATCACTCCAAGGCCACCCAGATTTTTGGGTCTACAAACAGTGGACCATGCTACCATAGCAGGTCTGTGGTCCTCCAAATCTGGTCCCCTCCAAAGACAATGCCTCAAGTATTTGTTAACCTGCTTTTTGATGGTTGCAGGCACATCAAGGCAGTCCATGAAATATATAATAAGAGAATTTAGCACTGACTTGACCAGAAGCAACCTACCAGCAAGAGTCATAAAAGAAGATAGACCCACTAGTTTTTTTGGCAATTCTGCTCACTAAAGGCAAACATTTTTCCACTGTTGGTTTTAAGGTCCCTAGAGGCATGCCCAGGTAAGTGAAAGGGAATGATCCCTTCTTGCAGTTCAAAGTACCAGTCTTCCATTTTATCATCACTCACATTGATTGGTATGAGGTTTGATTTGTTGTAGTTGACCTTTGAACCAGTGGCATCTACAAAAGTGTGTAGTAGAGCTTTAAGACAGTGGAGTTGTGCGGCATCAGATTGCATGAGAATCAAAGTATCATCTGCATACTGCACTATGGGAAAATCTGGACATGACTGCACTTGCAAAGGAGGTGTAAGAAGACCCAGGTTCATAGCTCTGTTCATGATTGACTGTAGGAGGTCAGCAGCAAGCACAAAAAGGAGGGGAGAGACGGGGTCCCCTTGCCTTTCTCCTCTGAGACAGTAGAACTTTTTCCCGGGAATGCCATTGAGAAGCACTTGTGATGAGGCTGATGTAAATAGCATTTTAATCCAGCCAATCCATCTTTCTCCAAACCCTTTGCTTTGAGGATCTCAATGATTGTAGAGTGTTCAATTAGGTGAAATGCCTTTTCAAACTCTAATTTCAGCACCACAATTTCCTCCTTGGGCTTGTCGCATTGATGCAACTACCTCATTGATTTCTTCCTCAGTGAAAGGAATTTCTAGTTGCTCAAAGTCTGAAGGACTAGCTTGATGCTGCAGCAGTGAATTTAAATCAAAGTGCATTGTGGTTTGCTGAGATTGCCCTAATCTGTTCCTGAAAGCATTCCATAGAAGAGCTGCTTTTCCTGCATGGTCTGTTATTTCCACTTGATCCTCATTTTTCAACATTGCAATGTGATTATGCCTATAGTTTATAGATGCCTTTGTATGAAAGAATTTTGTGTTTTCATCACCAAATTTGACACCCTTGATCTTTCCTCTCTGCTTCCAATAGATCTTTTGGTTTTTGAGCAAAATCAGCAAATGCTCTTTTAGAATCACCCTGCAGTTCCATTCAAAATCACCTAGGTCTCTGAATTCCTCAAACAAATCAAACAAGAAAATAACCTCATTAATTGCTGCAATTTTGGCTTTAAGGCAAGACAGATTTTTGCCCCAAAGTTTGAGAGCCCTTCTCAGGTTTTTGAACTTGGCATTCAAGCTTTTTGCTGCATCAAGATTACCTACAGGTATACCCCAGGCTGTAGAGACTACCTCTTTAAAGTCAGAGTGCTTTAACTAGTAATTTTCAAATCTAAAAACCTTGGCCTTGGGAATAGCAGTTCCAATTTTGATGACACATGGAAGATGATCTGATATAGGCCTGGAAAGAGGCATAGCAACCGTATTAGGAAAAGCAGTCATCCATGAAGCAGAGGTCAAGAACTAGTCCAGTTTTTCCAACAAAGGGCTCTGTGGCATATTACTCCAGCTATATTTTCTTCCATGAAGTGGAAGCTTAATTAATCCAAGATTACTGATGGCTTCATTAAAGAGAAGCATTTCATTAACATCCCCACCAGGTCTGTTTCTGTCAAAAGGGGCTCTAATAAAGTTGAAATCTCCAACTAGAATCCAACTAGTGTCCAATGGCATATGAATGTTTGAAAACCAATTGATAAATTCAACTTTGTCTGCTTGTTCACAAGGCCCATAGATGTTGGTGAGGATCCATGATTGATTAGACAAAAGAATAGTGAAACTGATTGAGAGAGAGAATCTATTTTGGAAGATGACCTCTCCCTCAAAGAGGGAACCATTCCAGGTGATTAAAAGCCCTCCAGATGCACCAATTGAAGGGAGAAAAGCAAATTTATTGAGCCTGTTAGGACAGAAGTTCCTGATGTAAGCAGCATCAAAATGTTCCCTCTTGGTTTCTTGAAGACAAAGGATGGCACAGGCACTTTCCTCATTTTTTTGCCCTAGAGCAAGCCACTTATCAGGTGAGTTAATCCCTCTGATGTTCCAGTTCAAAATATTCCAGCTTCTGTTTTGATTATTCATGGACACAATTTAGAAGTGAAATCAGAGACCAAGCACCATCACTTGACCAGTACCAAAGAATGAATAACAAACAGGACAGCAGAGCAAGCAATGTCAGCAGATACAACAACCACATCATCCACATGATAGCAAAAGAGATAATTTCCCAGAAGGCATTAATGTAGCAAAGTGCACTGACAATAGAACAGGAACTAGCACAACTAGTCCATAGGGCCCATAAATTGCAGGTACAACCAAAAGGAACAGGGATACATGCCAACACTTTAAATCCCTCTTCCACCACTACAAAAGCACAGAGTTTGATCATCTAAACACATGTGGAGACCTGCCTGTCCTCATTGGATGGGAGCATCCCAGCCAAATCCTCTCCCACCTTCCTCTTTGGGTTCTTAGAGATCTTTCCCTCCAAGTCCTGATCAGCCACCTTGCAAAAAGAGGTTGTGAGATTTTTAACCAGTGATTTCTGAGCAATTGGGGGGGGGGGGCAGCATTACATGGCAGACACTTATTATTAGAGCCAGATCCTCTTTTAAAAACAGCATTATCATTTTTAATTCTATCACTCCTTCTTACCTCTATTTCTACAAGAGGTGTCTTTCCTCCCCTTCTTTTTTTTGGAGTTTTTAGCCCAAAAGGTTGAACAAGGGCCAAAGAGTCCAAGTCCTGCTGGTTGGAAGAATCACTAGCATTTTCCTTGTTTGTGTCCTGTTGCTGTGACTCAACCAAGATCTCTTGGCAAATAGGAGCCTTAGTAGCTAAACATTTGTCAGGAATGTGAAAAAGATAAGAATCCTCAGTGCCTTCTACTTCAGCAAGTAATTCCCATAAAGGAGATTTGAGCATATTGAGAGTCAACTTAAACTTGTCTGGTGTCATTAGAAGATGCACAATAAAGTTGAACAAACTTACTGGGATTTTAACAGAGAGTGAAGGAGCACCCTCCAAAGGTTTTTGTGCAAAATTCTCCTTCCAAATCACAAGCCCTCGTTCTGACAAAATAGTATCTTTATTAGCTACAACCTTTAACTGGATAGATTTCAAACCTAGTAGAGAAGGAGCAAACTCAAAGTGCTCTTCAATTTGGTCAATCCAATTACCTTTGTTATTAGCTCCAGTCAACCCAGTATTTGCCAAAAGATTTGGGCTTTCTCTTGGAGAGCTGACACCTGCTACCCCATCCAATGTTGCAGAGTCAGAATAAAAGGGCTCCTTGTCTTGACCAACTGCCTCCTTAATAACAGCTAAAATTCTGTTGGAGTCCAGAGTCAGACCCTCATGCACATCGGAACTGAGTTCAGTCACTGGCTCAGAAATTTGATTTGTCTGAACGATTTGCTCAGTAGGATTATCTTCCTCCAAAACAGGCTGTGACTGTGGCTCAGCCACAACAACTGCAGGTATCACATCATCTTCGGGAACAACCACATCTACAGGAACCTGAAGAACTGGAAGTGTAGGTACATCTTGATCCTCCTCCTGATAATCCTACATCAGAAGCTCCAGACCATTGCCCAGTAATTGTTGCAGAGGTGGATTTTGATTAACTTCCTCACTTGCATTAGATGAGAGCCCCTCTGACACGGAAACAGTGGTTGTAATGCTATTGTGGCCTTCGAAAGGAGGTGGGAGTTCCTCACCATCAGCCCAAGCAATTTATTCCTGTTGAACACCCTGGAGAAAATCAAATTCATCCTCAACAACAACATTATTTGCAGTTGGAGGCTGCAGAGCCCAGTGCCCATCATCTGCATCCATGTCATCTTGCTGAGCAGGCTGAGGGTTATGGTGAAATCCAGGGAAGGCATTATTGTTTCCAGGCAATGGACGAGGGTCCACATTGTCAGGTGGGATTGGGTCCTCATCTGCAGGAGCCCCTCCCATCATCTGCTGAAGAAGAATTTCCACTGAGGAGGACCCGGCATCTTCATCAAACACTTCACCTTCAGACCACCTGACACTTTTTGGAATGGAATCCAAGTCTCTGACTTTTGCTTTTGCAATGACTCTACCCATGTGGAGAGGATCATTTTCCCATGATACTAATCTCCCAAAATGACTGATGGCCCTAGCAATATTTTCTGAATTACGGAAATCAAACGGAACAACAAGAATGAGCAGCCAAACAGTTCTATTAAACTGAGTTCTTCTGCAGTTGCGGCCATTATCGTGATTGTGGAAAGTGATGAAAACATCGCCAAACTGGTGCGGAATCTGTAGTACCAATCTATCTCTGTCTCTAGGATTAACAAAACGCACATATGCCTCCCCAACGGGCAGCGTTGCATTTCTCTGATCTGAACTTGCTGAACATCCGCAAAGAACTCATCTAGAACTTCTTGCACATTAGGGAAAAGTACCTCATTAGGAAGTGGCTCAATGGTGACGATGGCCCAGTATTCGTGGCGCTTCTAACGGTGAGGGAGGACCACTCTGGCCACTCCATTATGGCCTTCGACGTTGAGGATGTTGAAACCATGGGGAACAAAAGGCAGGGGATCAAACGGAATGTTGGCCATGGCCGGCTCGGTCGCGCCGGCAACGGAGACCCTTGACTGCGAGGAGTTTGGTCGGCAGGCTCAAGGTTGAACACTGGAAGGCAGAGGAGGAGACGAAGAGGCAAGTGTGAATCGAGGCTGAAAATTCGGGAACATGCCCTCAGTGAGCTGTCTAAAAGAGGAAACTCGAATCGCCGGTTGGGCCGGGCCTATAGCCGTAAACCAGTCATCCACCACCCCAGGGGCCCAAGCTTCGGCGGGAGGAGAGGGAAAAGAGGCCACCCGAAAGAAGGGCCACAGGCCAGTGAGACAGGGCTCAAGGCAGGAACTGGCCATGTGGCCGAAGTTGCCACAACCATAGCACGTAATAGCTGTGTTTGAAAAACCAGAATACGCGCCCTCCTCCCCCTGAACCATGCGATCATTGATCACAGGTGAGTCATTGCACTCAATGCGCCCAGCATCAATTACAGGCTCATGCAAATCCGATGATGGAGCCGGTAACCCAGGCAACCTTTGAAAAACCAAAATATGGCGTGGTTGCTCCCTCTGGAGATCGCCGGAACTGCCCTGGGAGGAAGAACGAGCATGACCTCTAGTGACCAAAGACCATGAATTTTGCTCTTCTTGGTAATATAATCTTTCCTCACGACGCCAATTTGGACCACCTTCTCCCTAGAGGCTAAAAACAAACTCAAAGTCTCTCTCAGAGATATGGCCATTGTTGTAGAGCTCAAACCCAACAGATTTTGAGGCTACAGAAAATTGAAATGAACGTTCCCGGAGGAACTTAACCCTAAAGCCTTGAGGTTATCCACCAAAGCAAGATTGAAGAACAATGCTTACAGTATGACAATCCAACCGAAAGCAACCACGACCAAAAGAGACCACAAGCTTGAACTCACGTTGCCGAAAACCAGGGGAGAAAACCACCGGATGACCAAACTTTTGGCGCATGCCAAGTTGAAAGGCCTTACCTCTAGCAAAGTCTAGGAGTGGAGGCGCCATTGGAGGGCCAGAGAGGTGGACGCCGGGGCCGGAGTGGCCACCGGTGGTGGAGTCGCCTAGGAGTCGTGTCACATCCCTAGTTCTGGTATGACCTAGACTAGCTAGTCATGTGTGCATCATGTTTAAATTCCATTTAAATTTGAAGTGGGGATCTGTGAAACCCTCAGAATCATTTCTGGAAATGACCCAGATAAAAATTGCTCCAAAAGGGTCCAAGAAAATGTTCATGTTGCTCTCTGAAAATATTGGACAGAGATAAGAATCAAACCAATATTTTTAGGGGCTCATAAATATTTATTTTGGGCATTTGGAATTAATGCAGTAATTATTTGCTTTGGATATATATTGTTATATATATATAATATTGTCCAAAAATTATGCCATTTGTTGAGGAGTTCTGGAATAATACCACTAGCCCCTACAAAAAATTGGCATAAGAAAATAAAATGGTTTATCATTTTTATTAAACCAAACAAATGTCAGAAAAATAGAAAAGAAACAGAAACGGAAAAACCTACCTGTGCTTACCTGCGGCCCAGCTGGACCAGCCCGCCAGCGCCGTCGTCCTCCTGGCGCCAGTCGGCCAGGCGTGTGGCCGGCGCGCGCGCACGGCCGTGCCACCACGCCACCTGCCTGCCTGTCCTCCCCCTCGTCGCCTGGATGCCCCGCGCGACGCCACGCGCCGCCTCACACCTCTCTCGCTCTCCCCCGTGCCCATTCCCTCTTCCCCTTCGCCCTCTCTCTCGCGGCCGAACGCGCCTGTTGCCGCCTTCCACAGCCACCGTGGCCTCGGCCACTGCCGCACCTCCCCGACACGCTCCACAGCTCCGCCACGTCGTCCACCACCTCTCCGTCAAGCCACGCGCCTCGGGAGGCCCTGGAGCGCCTCCATCGATGCTGTCTTCATCTCCGGTCGCCGGAGATCGTCTTCGCCGCCCCGCCGACTCCAGCCCTTCCCCGAGCCCATCGTCGACGCCGTCGAGTCCGCAGTGAGCCTCTGCTCCGTTTCCCTCTTCCCGTTCCTCCGTTCTCGCGCCGTAGCCCTTCCCCCCGCCATGGCCGTAGCTCCTCGCCGCCGTCCATGTGGCCGCCATCGCGCTGGCCACCGCAGCCCGCAACCGAGCGCGTCACCGTGCTCCTGGTGACGCCAGGATGCCGTAGCGCCTCTCCGCTCACGCCCCCGTGCACCGCAGCGCTGCGCCCGCCCTTGGCCGAACTCCGGCCGCCGCCGCGAGCTCCGCTCTGGTGAGCTCCGGCCTCCCCAGCTCCTCCCACCTGCCCCACCAGATGCGCGAGAGCCCGGGGTACGCTCCGGTGCCCTTAGCCGCCGCCCTCGTGGCCTGTAACGCGGACGCCGCCGCGTCCTGAGGTCGCCGCCGACGACCTCGCCGGCCTGACGTGCGGGCCTGGCCTGCCAGGTGATTAGCTTAATGCTAATCACCGCCTATCTAGCCCCTGACACTGGCATGTGGGCCCCAGTGCCCC
>NC_057799.1:230400655-230458554 GCF_018294505.1 Triticum aestivum
CCCCGTTTAACCCTGTGACACTGATGTGTGGACCCCACATGTCATGTTTGACCTGGTCAGCCGCGGTTGACTCGCTGACGTCATGCCACTGTCATGCTGACGCAATTAATCATTTTCTGGTTTAAAAATAAATCATGAAAATCCAGAAAATGATATAAACTTCTAAAATTCATAGGAATTCAACCGTAACTCAGATTGAAATAAGTTATATATGAAAAATTATCAGAAAAATTCAATCTATCCATCTGTACCATTTTCATGCATGAAAAACCGACCTATACATGCTGTATATATGAAAATACACTTATGGCATTTAAAGGGACTTATATTAGAGTTGCATTTGAACCTTTGGTTCAAATGGATCTCTTCCAAGTTGAATGCTAGTTGCATTAACTCAAACAGCATCACATCTACATGCCATGATCATGCATCATATTGTTGCATATGCCTTTTTATTGATTGTCGACACCGTTCCTTCTCGATAGGTCCTGCTCCGAAGAGTGCTTGAGAGTACCTGTCTGAGGAGCAGTGGAACCCTGTTGATCTACCAGGCAAGCAAACCCCCTTGTTCATTCCGATACAATCCTACTCTCTCGCTCCTGCTCTCTTTTATGCATTAGGACAACAACGATCCAACTGCTACTTTATGCTGCGGTAGTTGAACCCATTCCTCTGCATGACCTATCATTGCCACAGTAAATAGTTGAAACCCACTAGCATGTGTAGGAGTTGATTGAGCCATGTTGTGTTCCTACCATGCCTTTCCTGCTATTGCTTAGAGTTGTGTCAGGTCTGGTTCATTGGGAATGAATTGGAGTGTTACGATATGTTCTGGTGCCGAGAGTTAAGCGTGTGAACACGATTTGGTAAAGGTAGCGGTGAGAGGCCATGTAGGAGTACATGGTGGGTTGTCTCATTGGGACCGTCCTTAAGAACCGAGTTCTGTGTAAGTTGTCCAATGACTAGCTACTACCACACATTGGGCTCCGGGCGCTCCAAGCTCTCTCGACTTATTAACCGCCTTGATCTCTGTCCAGGAGTTGCAATTAGTTTCTGGTGTTTGTAGGTAGTGTTAGTAGTCTACCAAGTGGCACCCGGCCATGTGGGCTTGGGACAGACTAGGCACAAGTGGCACGGTGTACCAAGCGTAGATCCATCCGGCGAGGTGGGCTTGGGAACCCTGCACACATCGTTTGGGGCCGTGAGCGACACCCCGGCCGGATCTCCTTGCGGATGGAACCCGAATAGGCGATAAACCTGGACTAGAGTCTTGTGTGGTTAGTCAGGTTGTGGCCGACACCCTCGCCAGGCTTCCGCTTGAAGGTTGCCAAGGTACCTGACGTGTACATGGCGGTAAGTGGCGAGAGCGTGTGTGAAGCAGTACACCCCTGCAGGGTTATCATGATCTATTCGAATAGCCGTGTCCTCGGTTATGGACTTCTTGGATGCTTACGTGGTACATAGACAACTTGAAGTGGATACTCTAAAATGCTCAAGATAAGCGTCAGTGCTATGGATGGCATCTCGTAGTGAGACGGGAATGAATCCATGGTGGTGTATTGAGGTGGTGATTAGTGGACTCATGTGCGCCTTCTTACCTCAAAGAAGTTTCTCGTAGTCGTAGAACAGGATAGCCGCTGAGTCAAAGCTGGCTTACTGCAACTAAACCCCACACTACCTTCTTGATACAAATGCATGTATGATAGGATCTAATGTAAGTCTTGCTGAGTACCTTTGTACTCATGTTGCTTTATTTATGTTTTTGCAGTGGAGACTTCAGTCTTACTAGTAGTTCCGCTTGGACTTCGACGAGTAGCTTGTACCTCAGCTACGATCTTGTACCCTTGGGAGGGTCTTGTAGATAGTCAGGCTTCTCATCCTTTACTTTTGTAGTTGTCTGTACTCAGACATGTAATGCTTCCGTTGCTTGTATGCTTTGAATGATGGGTCATGTGACCCCTGTTTGTACTTAATGCTATGTGGCTCTTCTGTGCCTTTTATCTATATGAGTTTGCGTTATGTTGTGATGCCATGTTGTACAGCACATACTTGCATGTTATGCATATGTGTAACGTGTATTGCTATGTGTGGGATCCGACAACCTGGTTGTCTATCCTTGGTAGCCTCTCTTATGGGGAAATGTAGTCTAGTGCTTCCACCGAGCCATGGTAGTCCGCTACAGCCCGGTTTACCGGAGTCCTGCTAGCCCAGCAGTACTGCTCCGGAACACTTAGACTGGCCGGCATGTGATTCACTTCGTTCCTGTGTCTGTCCCTTCGGGGAAATGTCACACGGTGACATCCGGATTCCTGCCTAGCCTGCTACAGCCCGGGTTCCCGGAGTCCTGTTAGCCCAGTTGCTACAGCCCGGATTCACACGCTGCTGACCGACATGCTCGATGTTGTTTCATGTATGCCTGTCCCCGTAAGTTAGTGCCACTTTGGGTTCACGACTAGTCATGTCGGCCCGGGTTCTTTGTCATATGGATACTAGCGACACTATCATATATGTGAGCCAAAAGGCGCAAACGATCCCGGCCATGGTAAGGCGACACCCGTGGGAATACCATGCGTGAGGCCGCAAAGTGATATGAGGTGTTACATGCTAGATCGGTGTGACTTAGAATCAGGGTCCCGACAAGTCGCCTCTCCCGGTTCTATTCCAACTTTTTCATGGTACATAGCCCCCGATACAACCCATCGATTCATCAAAAATAAGCAAACAACACATAGAAAACAGTATCTATCAAAAACAGAACAGTCTGTAGCAATCTGTAACTCTCGAATACTTCTGTCACTCCAAAAATTCTGAAAAACTAGGACAACCTGAGCAATTTGCGTACCAATCTTGTGCAAAATGAATCAGATCAAAAGCAAGCTTATTTAAAAAATGAGAATTATTTTCCTGGGCGCAAAAGTTTCTGTTTTTCAGCAACATCAAAACAACTATCACCGTAAGCCATTCCAAAGGTCTTACTTGGCACAAACACTAATTAAAACACAAAAACACATATAACCAGAGGATAGACGAATTATTTATTGCAAAGCAGGACCAAAAAATCAAGAATAAAAATAAAATTGGGTTGCCTCCCAACAAGCGCTATTGTTTAACGCCCTTAGCTAGGCATAAAAACAAAGATCTAGGTATTGTCATAATAATAATAAGGCATATCACGTATGCTCATCTCATACTCCCTTCTTTCAGCAGCAAGCTTTCTTTATGGTAAGCAAAAGTAATTAAAAGGGCTATATTTAATAGGGCAAGGATCCCTAAGATCAAGTTTGGGAGGAATTGGCTCCTCCTTCGGCCCCCGTATTGTATGATCAACTCATCATTGTAAGCGTTCTTTTGGCAAAAAGTCACGAGCTTATTTTCTAGAGAGAAACCTAATACATTGCTTTGTATAGGAAAATTAACATTAAGTTCAGAAATTCTCTGAACTAAAACATCGGTAGGGACCCTTTTTCTTAAATTTTCGTTATAAGCAACATGATCGAGAGATCTTAAACGCATTATTTCTTCTTGATTAAAGAGAACCCCCTCTATGGGAGGACGACCACCATCTATTTTATAATGCACAAAAATTTAACTAGCTTCTTTCACAATGAATGTAAACTCATGAGCTAGAAATATGGTAGCGGCGCGTTTAACAGAAGAATACTCAATATTAGAGAACTCTAGAAAAATCCTTTGTCTGCAGGGATGCGTATGAACAAATTGTCTTTCAAGTTCAATTACAAGCAAACTTATAGCATCCGCGAGACTATTAGTTTTATGGAGAATAGATCCACCTATCGTGGGTAGCGCACGGGCACAAGTAAAGAAATCTTGAATAACTCCTTTCCTAATAATATTGGCGCTACCTATGCGAGGTTTTTTAGTGCGTAAGATAGTAGGTTCTTCATGAGGATCAATATTAGCAAAATTATCCAAGTTTCCCTCATCATTATTACTATCCTTTTCAATGATAACCTCCCCAGATTCAGACATGGTGGCAATAAATCGATCTAGCAAATGAGCAAACCAAAAGCAAACGAAAAGACGAACGAAAGAAGGGTGAATAAAAAGACAAATATTTTCGGAAATAGTTTTAGAAGTGGGGAGAGGAAAACGAGAGGCGAATGGAGAATAATGTAATGCAAGAGATGAGATTTTATGATGGGTACTTGGTAGTTGTAGATCTTGACTTGGCGTAGATCTCCCAGGCAACGGTGGCAGAAATTCTTCCTGCTACTTCTTGAGCTTGCGTTGGTTTTTCCCTTGAAGAGGAAAGGGTGATGCAACAAAGTAGAGATAAGTATTTCCCTCAGTTAAGAACCAAGGTATCAATCCAGTAGGAGAAGAACGCGCAAATCACCAATACCTGCACAAACAATCAAACACTCGCACCCAACGCGATAAAGGGGTTGTTAATCCCTTCACGGTCACTTTCAAAGGTGAGATCTGATAGAGATAGATAAAACTAAACAAAAGATAAAGTAAATATTTTTTGGTTTTTTGGTTTATAGATCTGAAAATGAAGGATTGGAAAATAGTAGATCGGAAACTAATATGATGGAAAATAGACCCAGGGGGAATAGGTTTCACTAGAGTCTTCTCTCATGAAGGCGAATAATATGGTGGGTGAACAAATTACTGTCGAGCAATTGATAGAAAAGCGCAAAGTTATGACGATACCCAAGGAAATGATTATGCAGTATAGGCATCACGTCCGTGTCAAGTAGACCGACTCCTGCCTGCATCTACTACTATTACTCCACACATCGACCGCTATCCAGCATGCATCTAGAGTATTAAGTTCATAAAGAACGGAGTAACGCCTTAAGTAAGATGACATGATGTAGAGGAATAAACTCATGCAATATGATGTAAAACCCATCTTTTTATCCTCGATGGCAACAATTCAATACGTGTCTCGCTACCCCTACTTTGTCACTGGGTGAAATCATGCAAGATTGAACCCAAAGTTAAGCACCTCTCCCATTGCAAGAAAAACAAATCTAGTTGGCCAAACCAAACCGATAATTCGAACAGAAATACAAAGATACCAAATCATGCATATGAGAATTCAAAGAAGATTCAAATAATATTCATAGATAAGTTGATCATAAATCCACTATTCATCAAATCTCGATAAACAAACCATAAAAGAAGATTACATTGGATAGATCTCCAAGAACATCGAGGAGAACCTGGTATTGAGAATCAAAGAGAGAGAAGAAGCCGTCTAGCTACTAGCTATGGACCCGTAGGTCCATGGTAAACTACTCACACTTCATCGGAAGGGCAATAGAGTTGATGTAGATGCCCTCCATGATCGAATCCCACTCCAGCAGGATGCCGTAAAAGGCCCCAAGATGGGATCTCACGGAACAGAAGGTTGCGGTGGTGGAAAAGTGTTTTCGCGGATTCCTCTGGTGGTTTGGGAATATATGTGAATATATAGGAGGAAGAACTAGGTCAAGGGGGTCACAAGGGGCCCACAAGGTAGGGGGTGCGCCCTACCGCCCTGGGCACGCCCTCCACCCTTGCCGCCGCCTTATGGCTCTCCTAGGTGTCTTCTAGTCCAAGAAAAATCATCACAAACGTTTTATTCCATTTGGTATTCCTTTTCTGCGAAGCTCAAAAATAAGGAAAAAACAGAAACTGGCACTGGGCTCTAGGTTAATAAGTTAGTACCAAAAATAATATAAAATAGCATAATAATGCATGTAAAACATCCAAAACAGATAATGTAATAGCCTGGAACAATAAAAAATTATAGATACGTTCGAGATGTATCAATACCTCATTCAGAAATTTTATGCCCAAGACAATGCCTTCATTAACCATAATGTGGCATTTCTCCCAATTCAAGAAAAGATTAGTTTGTTCACATCTCTACAAAACTCGATCAAGGTTGCTTATTGCTACCTCTTGAGCATGCGTTGGTTTTGCCTTGAAGAGGAAAGGGTGATGCAACAAGTAGCGTAAGTATTTCCCTCAGTTTTTGAGAACCAAGGTATCAATCCAGTAGGAGACTACACGCAAATCCCTCGTACCCGCAGAAACAATCAAGAACCTTGCAACCAACGCGATAAAGGGGTTGTCAATCCCTTCACGGCCACTTGCAAAAGTGAGATCTGATAAAGGTAATAAGATAAATATTTTTGGTATTTTTGTTGTCTAGATTGGAAAGTAAAGATTGTAAAATAAACGGAGGTAAAAATAGCAAATTGATAGGAAAATAATATGATGGAAGATAGACCCCGGGGCCATAGGTTTCACTAGTGGCTTCTCTCAAGATAGCATAATCTACGGTGGGTGAACAAATTACTCTCGAGCAATTGATAAAAAGCGCATAGTTATGAGAATATCTAGGCATGATCATGTATATAGGCATTACGTCCGTGACAAGTAGACCGAAACGATTCTGCATCTACTACTATTTCTCCACACATCGACCGCTATCCAGCATGCATCTAGAGTATTAAGTTCATAAGAACAGAGTAATGCATTAGGCAAGATGACATTATGTAGAGGGATAAACTCAAGCAATATGATATAAACCCCATCTGTTTATCCTCGATGGCAACAATACAATACGTGCCTTGCTACCCCTACTGTCACTGGGAAAGGACACCACAAGATTGAAACCAAAGCTAAACACTTCTCCCATTGCGAGAAAGATCAATCTAGTAGGCCAAACCAAACTGATAATTCGAAGAGACTTGCAAAGATATTAAATCATGCATATAAGAATTCAGAGAAGAATGAACTATTGTTCATAGATAATCTTGATCATAAACCCACAATTCAACGGATCTCAACAAACACACCACAAAAAGAATTACATCAAATAGATCTCCAAGAGGATCGAGGAGAACTTTGTATTGAGATCCAAAGAGAGAGAAGAAGTCATATAGCTAATAACTATGGACCCGAAGGTCTGTGGTAAACTACTCACACATCATTAGAGAGGCTATGGTGTTGATGTAGAAGCCCTCCGTGATCGATTCCCCCTCCAGCGGAGCGCCGGAAAAGGCCCCAAGATGGGATCTCAGGGGTACAGAAGGTTGCGGCGGTGGATAAGGTGTTTCGTGGTGCTCCTGGATGTTTTCAGGGTATATGAGTATATATAGGCGAAAGAAGTAGCTCGATGGAGCCACGAGGGGCCCACGAGGGTGGGGGCGCGCCTACCCCCTGGGCGCGCCCTCCTACCTCGTGGACACCTCGTTGCTTCCTTGACGTCCACTCCAAGCCTCCTGGCTTGCGTTTGATCCAAAAATGATCCTCGCGAAGGTTTCATTACGTTTGGATTCCGTTTGATATTCCTTTTCTACGAAACACTGAAATAGGCAAAAAAACAGCAATTTGCACTGGGCCTTCGGTTAATAGGTTCGTCCCAAAAATAATATAAAAGTGCATAATAAAGCCCATTAAACATCCAAAACAGATAATATAATAGCACGGAACAATCAAATATTATAGATACGTTGGAGACGTATCAAGCATCCCCAAGCTTAATTCCTGCTCGTCCTCGAGTAGGTAAATGAAAAAAACAGAATTTTTTATGTGGAATGCTACCTAACATAATTTTCTATGTAATTCTCTTTATTGTGGCATGAATGTTCAGATCCGAAAGATTCAAGATAAAAGTTGAATATTGACATAAAAATAATAATACTTCAAGCATACTAACTAAGCAATTATGTCTTCTCGAAATAACATGGCTAAAGAAAGCTTATCCCTACGAAATCATATAGTTTGGCTATGCTTCATTTTCTTCACACAAAACTGATCTCATCATGCACCACCCTGATGCCAAGCCAAGCAATTGTTGCATACTTTAGTAATCTCAAACTTTTTCAACTTTGACGCAATACATGAGCGTGAGCCATGGACATAGCACTATGGGTGGAATAGAAGATAATGATGGGGGTTGTGTGGAGAAGATAAAAAGGAGAAAGTCTCAGATTGACGCGGCTAATCAACGGGCTAGGGAGATGCCCATCAATTGATGTCAATGCAAGGAGTAGGGATTGCCATGCAACGGATGCACTAGAGCTATAAATGTATGAAAGCTAGACAAAAGAAACTAAGTGGGTGTGCATCCAACTTGCTTGCTCACGAAGACCTAGGGCATTTGAGCAAGCCCATTGTTGGAATATACAAGCCAAGTTCTATAATGAAAAATTCCCACTAGTATATGAAAGTGACCAAATAAGAGACTCTCTATCATAAACATCATGGTGCTACTTTGAAGCACAAGTGTGGAAAAAAGGATAGTATCATTGTCCCTTTTCTTTCTTTTCTCTTTTTTTGGGCCTTTTTTATTTGGCCTTCTTTTTATTTGGGACAATGATCTATTAATGATGATCATCACACTTCTATTTATTTACAACTCAATGATTACAACTCGATACTAGAACAAAACCTGACTATATGAGTGCCTCCGGCGGTGTACCGGGATGGGCAATGAATCAAGAGTGACATGTATGATAAATTATGCATGGTGGCTTTGCCACAAATACGATGTCAACTACATGATCATGCAAGGTAATATGACAATGATGAAGCGTGTCATAATAAATGAAACGGTGGAAAGTTGCACGGCAATATATCTCGGAATGGCTATGGAAATGCCATAATAGGTAGGTATGGTGGCTGTTTTGAGGAAGATATAAGGATGTTTATGTGCGATAGAGCATATCATATCGCGGGGGTTGGATGCACCGGCGAAGTTTGCACAAACTCTCAAGGTGAGAAAGGGCAATGCACGGTACCGAAGAGGCTAGCAATGATGGAAGGTGAAAGTGCGTATAATCCATGGACTCAACATTAGTCATAAAGAACTCACAAACTTATTGCAAAAATCTACAAGCCATAAAAAACCAAGCATTACGCCCATGCTCCTAGGGGGATAGATTGGTAGGAAAAGACCATCGCTTGTCCCCGACTGCCACTCATAAGTAAAGCAATCAAAGAACCCCTCATGCTTCAAATTTGTTACACAACGGTTACCATACGTGGATGCTACGGGACTTGCAAACTCCAACACAAGTATTTCTCAATTTCACAATTACTCAACTATCACGACTCTAATATCACCGTATTTATATCTCAAAACAATCATCAAGTATCAAACTTCTCATAGTATTCAATGCACTTTTTATGAAAGTTTTTATTATACCCGTCTTGGATGCCTACCATATTAGGACTAATTTTATAGCCAAATCCAATTACCATGCTGTTCTAAAGGACACTCAAAATAATATAAGTGAAGCATGAGAGATCAATAATTTCTACAAAATAAAACCACCACCGTGCTCTAAAAGATATAAGTGACGCACTAGAGCAAAATTATCTAGCTCAAAAGATATAAGTGAAGCACATAGAGTATTCTAACAAATTCCGATTTATGTGTGTCTCTCCAAAAGGTGTGTACAGTAAGGATTATTGTGGTAAACTAACAAGCAAAGACTCAAATCATACAAGACGCTCCAAGCAAAAAACATATCATGTGGTGAATAAAAATATAACCTCAAGTAAAGTTACCGATAGACGAAGACGAAAGAGGGGATGCCTTCCGGCGCATCCCCAAGCTTAGGATTTTGGTTGTCCTTGAATTTTACCTCGGGGTGTCTTGGGCATCCCCAAGCTTAGGCTCTTGCCACTCCTTATTCCAAAGTCCATCAAATCTTTACCCAAAACATGAAAACTTCACAACACAAAACTCAACAGAAAATCTCATGAGCTCCGTTAGTATAAGAAAACAAATCACCACCTTAAGGTACTGTAATAAACTCATTCTTTATTTATATTGGTGTTAAACCTACTGTGTTCCAACTTCTCTATGGTTCATACCCCCCGATACTAGCCATAGATTCATCAAAATAAGCAAACAACACACACAAAAAAAGAATCTGTCACAAACAGAACAGTTGTAGTAATCTGATTTGTTCGAATTCTTCTAGAACTCAAAATATTCTTATAAACTAGGACACCCTGGATAATATGTATATTGATCTACTGCAAAAATAATTAGAAATTTATCACATTCTGGTGAATTTTAACAATTATTTTCGTGAGCCCAAAGTTTCTATCTTTTTCAGCAAGATCAAACAATTATCACCCAATAAGATCCTATTGGTTCTACTTGGCACAAACACTAACTAAAACATAAAAACACGTCGAAATAGAGGCTAGATGAATTATTTATTACTAAACAGAAACAAAAAGCAAGAAACAAAAATAAAATTGGGTTGCCTCCTAACAAGCGCTATCGTTTAACGCCCTAGCTAGGCATACAAGCAAGAATAGACCTAGGTATTATCATCTTGGGTATGCAATTCATAAGTGGCTCTCATAACAGATTCATAAGGTAATTTAATTTTATTCCTAGGAAAGTGTTCCATGCCTTTCCTTAATGGGAATTGGAATTTAATATTTCCTTCTTTCATATCAATAATTGCACCAATCGTTCTAAGGAAAGGTCTACCAAGAATAATAGGACATGTAGGATTGCAATCTATATCGAATAACAACGAAATCTACGGGCACATAATTCCTATTTGCAACAATAAGAACATCATTAATCCTTCCCATAGGTTTCTTCATGGTGGAGTCCGCAAGGTTGAAATTTGAAGAACAATCATCAAATTCACGAAAACCTAACACATCACACACATTTTTTGGAATCGTGGAAACACTAGCACCCAAATCACACAAAGCATAGCATTCATGATCTTTAATTTTAATTATAATAGTAGGTTCCCACTCATCATAAAGGTTTCTAGGGATAGAAACTTCTAATTCAAGCTTTTCTTCATAGGATTGCATTAAAGCATCAACGATATGTTTAGTAAAAGCTTTATTTTGATCATAAGCATGAGGAGAATTTAACACGGATTGCAAAAAGGAAATACAATCTATCAAAGAACAATTATCATAATTAAATTCCTTGAAATCAAAAATAGTGGGTACATTGCTATGTAAAGTTGTGACCTCTTCAATCCCACTTTTACCAATTTTTGCATCAAGATCTTGAAACTCCGAATCATTGGGACGCCTTTTAACTAAAGTTCACTCATCTCTAGTCCCATCTTTATCAAGATTCATATTGGAAAACAAATATTTAATAGGATACACATCAATCACTTTTAGATCTTCATCATTATTATCTTCTAGCTCTTCCTGTTTGGCGGCCATCTTATTAACTAAGGTGGCATGCTTATCCAAAATTTGGGCTATTAAGTTTTCAAGATGAGAAAATTGAGATTTCAAGCCATAAAATTCCTTAGACATATCATCGAGCTCTTTATTCATGTAGTCCATAAAACCTTTTTGTTCTTTAAGCTCATTTGTGAAGAAATTATGATGCTCAAATTGCAAGGAATAAAAATTCTAACGTTGTTTTCAATTTCTTCCAACCTTCTATGGTGAGGATGAACACTTTTTGGAAGAGGCATCGTGACAAACAATCAATCCAACACACAAGCACAAAAGAAGCAAGCAAAAAGAGACGAACGACAAAGGGCGAATAAAATGGCAAAGGTGAAGTGGGGGAGATGAAAATGAGAGGCAAATGGCAAACAATGTAATGCGAGGGACAAGAGTTTGTGATGGGTACTTGCTATGTCTTGACTTGTGCGTAGATCTCCCCGGCAACGGCGCCAGAAATCGCATGTTGGCCGGAGATCAAATCTTGACTTGACTTGGTGTAAGCCTCCCCGGCAACGGCGCCAGAAATCCTTCTTGCTACCTTCGGAGAATGTGTTGGTTTTCCCTTGAAGAGGAAAGGGTGATGCAGCAAAGTAGCGCAAGTATTTCCCTCAGTTTTTGATAACCAAGGTATCAATCCAGTAGGAGACTACACGCAAATCTCTCGTACCTGCACAAACAATCAAGAACCTTGCAACTAACGCGATAAAGGGGTTGTCAATCCCTTCATGGGCACTTGCAAAAGTGAGATCTAATAAAGGTAATAAGATAAATATTTTTGGTATTTTTGTTGTATAGATTGGAAAGTAAAGATAGCAAAATAAACGGCGGTAAAAATAGCAAATTGATAGGAAAATAATATGATGGAAGATAGACCCGGGGGGCATAGGTTTCACTAGTGGCTTCTCTCAAGATAGCATAATATATGGTGGGTGAACAAATTACTGTCCATCAATTGATAGAAAAGCGCATAGTTATGAGAATATCTAGGCATGATCATGTATATAGGCATCACGTCCGTGACAAGTAGACCGAAACGATTCTGCATCTACTACTATTACTCCACACATCGACAGCTATCCAGCATGCATCTAGAATATTATGTTCATAAGGACAGAGTAACGCATTAGGCAAGATGACATGATGTAGAGGGATAAACTCAAGCAATATGATATACACCCCATCTTTTTATCCTCGATGGCAACAATACAATACGTGCCTTGCTGCTCCTGCTGTCACTGGGAAAGGACACCGCAAGATTGAACCCAAAGCTAAGCACTTCTCCCATTGCAAGAAAGATCAATCTAGTAGGCCAAACCAAACTGATAATTCGAAGAGACTTGCAAAGATATTAAATCATGCATATAAGAATTCAGAGAAGAACCAAATATTGTTAATAGATAATCTTGATCATAAACCCACAATTCATCGAATCTCGACAAACACACCGCAAAAATAATTACATGAAATAGCTCTCCAAGAAGATCGAGGAGAACTTTGTATTGAGATCCAAAGAGAGAGAAGAAGCCATCTAGCTAATAACTATGGTCCCGAAGGTCTGTGGTAAACTACTCACACATCATCAGAGAGGCTAGGGTGTTGATGTAGAAGCCCTTCATGATCGATTCCCCATCCGGCGGAGCACCGGAAAATGCCCCAAGATGGGATCTCACGGGTACAGAAGGTTGCGGTGGTGGAAAAGGTGTTTCGTGGTGCTCCTGGATGTTTTCAGGGTATATGAGTATATATAGGCGAAAGAAGTAGGTCGGTGGAGCCACGAGGGGCCCATGAGGGTGGGGGGCGCGCCTACCCCCCTAGGCGCGCCCTCGTACCTCGTGGCCACCTCGTTGCTTCCTTGACGTCCACTCCAAGTCTCCTTGATTGCATTTGTTCCAAAAACGATCCTCGCGAAGGTTTCATTCCGTTTGGATTCCGTTTGATATTCCTTTTCTACGAAACACTGAAATAGGCAAAAACAGCAATTTGCACCGGGCCTTCGGTTAATAGGTTAGTCCCAAAAATAATATAAAAGTGCATAATATAGCCCATTAAACATCCAAAACAGATAATGTAATAGCATGGAACAATAAAAAATTATAGATACATTGGAGACGTATCACTTATGCAATCATCAAAAGAAGTTCCGTAAACGGGGAAATCATCTCGCAAAAATCAAAGAATATAGCATCCATACACCTTTGAAAGGTAGGATGTGCATTAAACAAACCAAAGGGCATACGTCTATAAGCATAATTTCTGAATGGGCAAGTAAAAGTGGTTTTCTCTTGATCAGGTTGTGAAAGAGGTATTTGAGAGATACCAGGATATCCATCAAGAGAACAAAAGTGTGTGTGTGCTTAGATAGTATTTCTTGCATTTAATCAATGAAAGGCAAAGGGTAATGATCTTTTCTAGTAGCTTTATTTAATTTTCTAAAGTCAATTATCATTCTATAGCTAGTCACTATTCTTTGTGGAATAAGTTCATTTTTATCATTCAGAACAACAGTAATACCTGCTTTATTAGGGACACAATGAACAGGACTTACCCATCTACTATCAGCTATGGGATAGATTATACCTGCTTCCAGAATTTTTAGTATTTCAGTCCTTACCACTTCCTTCATCTTAGGATTCAATCGTCGTTGGTGATCAATAACGGTTTTAGAATCAGGTTCCATCTTAATCTTGTGCTGACAGAGAGTAGGACTAATTCCCTTAAGATCATCAAGAGTATATCCGAAGCACGATGCTTCCTCAGAATTTTTAATAATCTCTCTTCTTCGTGTTCTGAAAGGTTAGCACTAATATTAACATGATATATCTTTTTGTCTCAAGATATGCATATTTCAAAGTGTCAGGCAATTGCTTTAATTCAAACACAGGTTCACCTTTAGGTGGAGGTGAACCTCCTAGAGTTTCAATCGGCAAATTGTGTTTAAGGAGAGGTTGTTGTTCAACGAATATTTTATCTATTTCATTTCTTTCATGCAAGTGCATATCATTTTCATGGTCTAGCAAATATTGTTCGAGTGGATCAGTCGGAGGTACAGCAATAGAAGCAAGACCAATTATTTCATCCTTACTTGGTCATTCTTTGTCATGAGGTTGTCTATGAAACTTAGATAAATTAAGCTCATGAGACAAATCACCAAAACTAACACCGGTAGTTTCTTTTTCACAATCTATTTTAGCATTGACACCGTTCAAGAAAATTCTACCGAAAAGTTGTGTTGTGGGGAACCAAGAACTAGAAAATAAGTAGGATATTTTATTTTCCCACACAAGACTTCAACATATCTAACAATCCCAAGTGGTGTGATGGTGTCTCTGTTCGCGAGTTTAATAGTGACATCTAGGCCTTCTATTTCAGCGGGCGCTATATCATTCATAATTTCATGGTATAAGGTAAAAGGAATAG
The DNA here is from genome assembly GCF_018294505.1 of Triticum aestivum. Classification (NCBI taxonomy): domain Eukaryota; kingdom Viridiplantae; phylum Streptophyta; class Magnoliopsida; order Poales; family Poaceae; genus Triticum; species Triticum aestivum. The sequence goes on from NC_057799.1 coordinate 230,415,278, forward strand.
CACTGACACTAAGTCACATAAACCATGATAGCAATGATCCCTATTTTAACTGTGATGACAGGCATGCCAAAAACAAGTTTGTTCTTATCTTTAGTATCGGGTTTGGAATGCTAGCAGCTTCATCCCAGAAGTAAATAACATGCTCATCAATATTATTCACCAAGAGATCTTTAACCATAGAAACACTAGGTTACACTTTAATTTGTTCGTAGGTTTTAGGTGCCTTAGTGTTACTTTTGCGAACCACAGTTGATACCTTAGCATGTTCCTTTATCCTAACAGGGAAATGTGGTTTTTCAACGTAAGCAGTAGACACAACTGGATCAACGTTATAAATGATACTTTCATCTTTAACTAATACCGGTCCTTTAATTTCTTCTTTAATAGGGGGATGATATTTAAACCACTTCTCCTTAGGGAGATCAACATGAGTAGCAAATCATTTGCAAAAAGAGGCTAATATCTCAGAGTCAAGTCCATATTTAGTGCTAAACTTGTGAAAAGCATCGGTATTCATAAAAGATTTAACACAATCAAACCCAAGATTAATTCCTAAAAGAACCTGTCAGAGATCTGGGAACCAGGGTACCCGGACTTGCCTGCCTGCGGCCCACAGCGCGGCTCCCTTGGCGGCCTGGTACAACCCATCTTGAAGACCACCAAGACAAGACCCTCGTGAGTGCCCTGGCCTCGCGAGGCGAGCGACACCAAGACCTCCAAAGGGAGCGGCCTCCCGAGGAGTGGAGATTTCTATGCAGGTACCCAGCCTCACGAGGCTGCGATGACATGAGCCATGACGACCAAGGCCAGGCGGGCACTAGCGGGCGCAGAGGAGGCAGTTTCCTCTTTGGTCCTAAGGAGGCAAGGACGGGCGTGGGTTCCCGAGGAATCCCCCAAAGCTTTCCATTCAGGTGCAACGAGACCAAGACCACGGGCTCGGTAGGACGGATGTCATGATAGAGCCCACCACTGTGTCACGACCAGAAACTTTGCAGACAAAGACCACCTTTCGTCAAGATTAGATGTACAACTTGTCTAGTTTCAAATTGGCCGTTCTGGGATCCCTTCCCGCCTAAGTTTCAAGGGAAGAGGACCGAAGCCACTATAAATATAGGTTAGCCACCACCGTAGAAGGGATCCAGATCTGATCCAACCCTTTCCACCCTCACCACCATAGCCCTCGCGATGTAATTCATCCACTGTACTTGTAAATCCTCAACCCCTCGTGAGGCCAATCCACCCCAAAGCAGGAGTAGGGTTTTACACCGCAAGGTGGTCCGAACCTGGGTAAACTGCCATGTTCGTCTTCTTCCCCATTCACACGAATCCAACAAGGCTAGGCTGTGGGGCGACGAGCTTGAAGCTTGAGAGGTTGAGATCTCCGCACACGCCCCAGAGTTCGAACCTTCTTGGGTCCGCGGAGCCCTGAATCCGACATTTGGCTCGCTAGGTAGGGGCGTGTCGAAGTCTGCTCCTCCGCCGACCGCGCTTCGTCCTCACCTCGCTGCCCCCATGGCAGGCGCCACCTTGCAGGCATGACCGCCCGAAGCGTACGGGGGCGCCGCGGGTTCCCCGGCTTTCACTCCCGATCTGCGACATGTGCAATGGCACAGGAAGTTCAGGCCGGCATTGCCCCAACGATACGACGGTGTTGCGGACCCCGAAGGGTTCCTCCGTTCATACATGCGCGCCATCGAGGCGGCGGGCGGTCATGACAAGGCCATGGCTAACTGGTTCCCCCTGGCCCTCATGGAGGCTCCGATGCCCCACGCGGTCGCGTGCATCATCGTCGGATCACAGGCGCCTCCGTCTGGCCGCCACATCAAGCAGTTTCTCCGTCGGCAAGGTATTGCCTGGCCATAACGCGGGGCTATACAAGGCCGCGACGGGCCTGAAGCCGCCATCCCCTTCCATTTCGGAGAACACCCCAAGGCCACGACGGCGGCTGGTGCCCTCCCCATGCTGTGCACGCCCACCATCAGCAACGTCACGGTGACCAAGATCCTCATCGACAGAGGCGCCGGCCTGAACGTCCTCTCGGTGGAAATCTTCGACCTGCTTCAAGTGTCGTACGATCAGCTCCTCCCCAACCAGCCTTTCTTGGGGGTGGTCAAGGGCTCGGCCACTCACCTGGGGTAGATACGCCTCCCTGTCACCTTCGGCACGCGCGACAACTACCACACCGAGATCATCGACTTCGACGTCCCCCACATCGGCCTCCCGCACAACACCGTCCTGGGGTATCTGGCGCTCGCCAAGTTCATGGCAGCGACCCATCCGGGCTACAACGTTGTCAAGATGCCGGGCAGCAGCGGCGTCATCACGGTGGTCGGGGATACAAAAGACACGGTTCGGGTTCTCAAGATCGCCTATAGGACCGCGGCCGCTTTGTTCCTTACCACCGTGGGCAACGCGGAGGCTCAGGAGGCCGCGCCCGCGAAGAAAAAACAAATGTTCTCTTAGGACCGGGTCGAGATGAAGCAGGTGCCTGTCGATGCCGCGGTGTCGGGCCCCACCTTCACCATCGGTGCGGGCCTTCCTCCGGACCAGGAGGAGGCGTTGGTTGGCTTCCTGAGGGCCAACAAAGACGTGTTTGCGTGGGAAGCGTCGGACTTGGTTGGTGTCCTGAGGGAGTTAATTGATCACCACTTGATGGTGTGTCCTGGTGCACACTCGCTGAAGCAAAAAGCACGGCGTCAAGCACAAGAGAAGCAAGTGTTCATCTTCCAGCAGGTCGCCAAGCTCCGAGAGGCCAACGTCATTTGGGAAGTACGGCACCCGGACTGATTGGCGAATCCTGTGATCGTCGCCAAGAAAAGCAGGAAGGAGCGCATGTGCGTCGACTTCGCGAGCTTCAACAAAGCTTGCCCTCAGGACCCTTTCTCGCTCCCGTGTATCAACCAAATTGTGGATTCCACCACCGAGTGCGATCTGCTGTGTGTTCTTGGATGCTTTCTCGAGATATCACCTAATCAAGATGGCAGCAGAGGATGTAGAGAAGACAACTTTAATCTCCCCATGCGGCGTGTACTGCTACACTTGCATGCCCTTCGGGTTACGGAATGTTGGTGCAACTTTCTAGCGGCTGATGCACATCGCGCTCGGGCTGCAGCTGGGGAGGAATACGGAGGCATACGTTGATGACATCCTAGTCAAGTCGCGGGAGGCAAGGACCCTGATCAAAGACCTGGAAGAAACATTCGCTAACCTGTGCAGCATAAACCTGAAGCTTAATCCGGAGAAGTGTGTGTTCGGAGTCCCATCTGGCAAGCTGCTAGGTTTCCTCGTGTCACATAGGGGAATGATGGCCAACCACGAGAAGGTCAAGGCAATAGAGCGGATGAGCCCACCTCAGTACCTCAAAGAGATGCAGAAGCTTGCAGGGTGCGTGACCTCCTTGGGGCGCTTCATCTCCTTGCTCGGCGAGCGCGCCCTCCACTTCTTCAAGCTGAGGAAGAAGAAGGGCCCGTTCGAGTGGACCCTGGAAGCGGAGGCGGCCTTCAAAGACCTCAAGCGATACCTCACGAGCCCTCCTGCCAAGGTCGCGCCCCGTCTGCATGAGCCCCTGGTGCTTTACTTGGCGGCCAATCCCCACTCGGCCAGTTTGGCGCTTATGGTGATCAGGGAAAGTGTCGGCGTCCTAGGAACGGGGGTACCCAGAGTTGCCTGCCTGCGGCCCATGGCGTGGCTCCATCAACGGCCCGGTACGGCCCAGTTTCAGGAACAACAACCCAATACCCTCGCGAGGGGCCAAGCCTTGCGAGGCGGACGACATCAACACCTCCCTGGGGGCAGCCTCACTAGGCTGGCTCCCGAGGAGCAGAGATATCAATGCAAGGTGCACCTCGCGAGGTTCACGTGACGTGAGCCATGACGACCGAGGCCAGGCAGGTGCCAGCGGGCGCAGTGTACCAGTTTCCCCTTTGGCACTAAGGAGGTAAGCACAGGCACGAAGTCCCGAGGAATCACGCAATGGATTCCATATTGGTGCAATGAGACCAAGACCGCTAGGACGACAGGACGGAGGTCACCGCGGAGCCCACTGCAGCGTCACCACAAGAGTCCTTTGCAAGCGAAGACTACTTTTGTCAGGATAACTTGTACTAGTTGTTCCCCTTCAAATTTGGCTGTTGTGGGATCCCTTCCCGCCTACATTTGGGAAGAGCACCAAGGCCACTATAAATAGGACCTAGCCACCACCATAGAGGAGGATCGATTCCACCCGAACCACATCACTAGCTCATCGAGCTCAAGAACACCTCTCCTCCTGAGGCTGTTCCTCCACTGTACTAGTTCATCCTCAGCCCCTCGAGGCAATCCACCACAAAGCTGGAGTAGGGTATTACACCGCAAGGTGGCCCGAACCAGGATAAACTGCTGTGTCTCTTGTCACTTGGGTTCGTCAAGCTAGGCTGTGGAATCGTTGGGCCGGCAGGTTGGGAAGAGGGAGTCCTTCACACGCACCCCAGTGTTCAAACCTCTCAAGGGTCTGCGGAACCCCGAATCCAAAATTTGGCGTCCCAGGTAGGGGTCGAACCTACGCCTCTCTTCCGTCGAATGACTCGCCACAGTTCCACTGCCTCCATGGCTGATGCTCGTTGAGCCCGTGCTGAGCGCCGAGCCGCCCTCGCCGCCCGTGTCGCCAGACGGAACCCGTCGGCGGGCCTCCCCGTTGTTCTCCATCACTCGCTGCCCCCGCTGCCACTGGCCCGGCGGGGCACGGGCAGCAGGCTTCATCGCTGCACCCCTCCGTGCGGCGGGATGGACACACCGCCACCATGTCGCTGACTCCCGCCGCCTCGTCACGGCCCGGCGGACGCGCAGGCTGCGTTGCTCATGGTGCCCGAGCTCCTGCGCTACTGCCCATTCGACGACCCCTAGGAAGACTGGCTGGACCGCACAGCCAAGCTGGTCAGCGCGGCTGGGGGCTCGACCGCACCATCCCTCTCGCTACCTCGTCCGCCACCTGCTGCGGGCGACGTAGCCCATGGAGAGCCTCCACCACCTCCCCGTCAAGACGTCGTCCTCGGACCAAGGCACACGACCCCGCGGCGTGACCCACCGTGCAGGGCGCCCGCACGCGAAGAAGAAAGCTGCTAGGAGGTCCAGCGGCCGCAAGAAGGTGCTCTAGAGCTCCCTGCACCACCGTGTCAAGGCTGCACGCCACCTGCGTTGCTGGCACATGAGTACCAAGTCCAGGCTCCGCCTCCACGACGGGCTCTAGTGACCACCGCGAGCTGTCACGCCTTCACCCCCGAGCTGTGCAACGTCGTCTGGCCGGGGAAGTTCAAGCCTCACCTGCCTCCACGCTACAACGGCACCCCTGACCCTGCGAGGTTCCTGCAGCTCTACGAGCTGAGCATCAAGGCAGCCAGCAGCGACGAAAAGGTCATGGCAAACTGGTTCCCCATGGCCCTCAAGGATGGCGCGCGCTGGTGGCTCCTGAATCTGCCCACGGGATCGATCTCCTCCTCGGGCGAGATGCCTGAGCGTTTGGTCGCCAACCTCCAGGGCACTCGCGACCGCCTGGCTGCAGCGGGTGACCTGCGGCGCATCAAGCAGCAGCCAGGGGAGACACTGCAGAAGTACATCCAATGCTTCAACAACGTTCGCCTCAAGATCCCCAAGGTTTCGGATGAAGCCATCATCTCGGCGTTCTCCGATGGCGTCTGCGATGTCAAGATGAAGGAGGAGCTCGCCATCCACGAGGACCTGTGCACGGCTCTGGAGATGTTCAACATGGCTACCAAGTGCGCGATAGCTGAGGAAGGGCGCCTCTCCCTATTCGAGCTCCCCGCGGCCGACCCATAAGACAATAAGGCCAAGGTCAAGGACGTGAAGCGCAAGGGGGCTGCCGTGCTCGCAGCAGAACCATTGATGAAAACTGTGGCTGCGATCACCCAGAATCGTCCAAGGGAAGCCGTCCTTTCTGCGTCTTCCACAACATACACAACCCCAACACCAATGATTGCCAGGAGCTTAGGGTCATCCGCGACGGGAACCTTGGTCGACGCACCGAGCGCCACGACCGAAGCTACGGCCGCGGAGGAGGCAGAAGTGGAGGAGTTGGGATGACCGCGGTCCCTGCCAGGAGTGGCGTGACTAGCCTCGTGAGGATCGCTGGCAAGGCCAGCCTCGCGAGGGCGCCTGGAGAGACCAGCCTCGTGAGGACCATCCTCAGGGAAATGCCGGCCTCCCTCCGCTGCCGCCGCCAGCAAGAAGGAACGACGACCACCACCGGGACGAGGGGGCTGGGGGCTTCTAGGAGCCTCGCGCCATCGCCTGCATCTTGGGTGGCGCTCAGCCTGAGCTTTCTAGTGCATCTTCAAGCAGTTCGCTCGTGAGGTGAACATGGCCCTCCCCAGGCTCGAGGACACATGTCCGCTCAGGTGGTCCAAGTGCACCATCACCTTCAGCTCATCAAATTAGCTCAAGTGCGCGGCAACTGCCTGTCGGGGTAAACGACCACGGGTAGCCTAACCGACTACCCCTGGCTCTTCAGAAAATTTATCAGGCCTTTGGGCCTTCAAGCACTCCAAGCGTTTGGGCCGCCTTCCCCGGCCGGCTAGCACTAAAGCCGACTCCCAGAAGGCGACCCAGCCTCACCGACTCCAAGAAGCCGGCCAAGAAGGATGCCGACTCCAAGAAGCCGGCCAAGATCACAACCACTCCTACATAACGACGACTTGACGGGGCATGGCCACAGTGCGGCCCACGACCCCCTAAGCCCGAGGCGGGCATGGCTACAGGAGGCCGTACGGGGGGGTGTCTCCCGTGCGGCCCGGCACTGTAGCCACGCCAGCTACGACGTCATCCACGACCCACTCCTGAACGGCCCAAGGACTGCGGGCCCCTTCAGTCAGAAAGAGGCGTGAAGGCGGCCCGGCTCTTCCTAGTCGGCCAAGAGTATAGCCGGCCTCCAGAAGCCGGCCACTCCCGTCCTCGAAGGAGGAGCCCCATTAAGGAGACAAGACGGGGTGAGGCTACAGTGATAGCCCCCGAGGCGGCCCACTGTAGCCATGCGCACCCCGACAAAGCCCTCATCATCAGAGGCGCGGCTACAGTAAGCAGCCGCCGACAAAACCCTAGGCGGTGGGGCCGGCCTGTCGACCAGGTAGCCGGCAGCCAGCGGGACCCACCAGCCGACGGAGAAGCCGGCGAGCGTAGACACTGACGGCTGGGACCAGGTCCCAGTCGGATTACCATTGTACCCCCGGGGGGTAGGCCTATATAAACCCCCCGGAGCACCCATGCAAAGGGTTCGCACCCCTACATGTTTGGCTTCCAAACATAGCACACACATACACACCATAGATAGAGAGAAGCAAGAGCTAGCCCTGTTCTTCTTCTCCCTTGATCCCAACAGCTCTAGGAGCGATTGTAGCTACCCCTTATCGATCTAGTGATCATGCGGAGACCCCGCAGAGCAGGACTAGGGGTGTTATCTCCTTGGAGAGCCCCGAACCTGGGTAAGATTCGCCGGCGTGCATGTCTTCGCCTCATCCCGCTTCCAGGCACCGGCGACGTTTTATTGGCTCCCACAATGATAAGCCATCCTTTGGCATATGTCGCACCAACCACCCGACATTTGGCGCCCACCGTGGGGCCAGGTGCACCGTCGTTCGGAGACCTGTTCTGGACGGGAACCCTCTTCTTTCCCCGCGAGCGCAGCCAGCCTGCTGCGCCCGATGGCGTTTGCCCCGACGCGCTGCAAGGCGTCGACGACGTCTGCGCAGCGAGCCGCCTCGCCGAACTGCTCGGCGATACTCGCATCTTCGATGAGCCTGCGTCCGACGCAGGCACCGACTACCCCGAGAGCCGCCTCGTCAGCCTCCTCGACCAACTTCACATCTCCAGCGAGCCTGCTGCGGACGTGGAGTCGGTCGGCTCCACCGACCCAATGCTCATCGACTCCGACACCGCGTCGCTCGACGCTTACCCCTCCAACGTGGTGGTCTTCGACGACCCCCTCCCTCGAGCTGACAGCGGCAGCAGCGCTGTCACCGAAGTGCTGGTCATCAGCCACGTCTCCAACTCGGGCGAGGACGCCCGCGACGCTCAGCAAGCGGCGATGCACGACCTCTCCGTCCACCTCCCGGCCGACGCCGACGCCGAGACCCTGGAGGCACGCCGCCTTGCCCTCATCGCGGAGAGCAAGAAGATAGCCTCGATGAGACGCCTCACCGAGGCCCACCGGCGCGAAGTCGACCGCGCCGCCTTCGGGACGCCGCCGCCTAGCGGCCCGAGCCGAGCCGGCTTCGTCCAGAAGCGCGGCGCAGCCGTTGCCAGCATGCTGGGCGCAGATCGCCCCGTCTACGCCACCCCGCTCGAGAATCTGCGAGCCGCTCAGGCGGCAGCAGAGGAGCTCAATGGGCTGGGAGCCGATGAGCTCCCCTACATGACAAGACGGATCCAGCAGCTGATCGACGCGGCTGCAGAACGGCACGAAGCCGGCGCCCGAGCTGATAGCCATCCCCCGCGCCGGGAGCATGCCGCGACGTCCCGCTCGCCGACTGCGAGCGGCATGCGCCAGAAGAAAGACAAGGAGCCGGCTGCCAGCCGCAGCCGGACTCGCATCACTATCGGGCGGTCGAACACCAAGGAAACCTGCCGCCTCCCCCGCCTCGAAGAGAAAGACGCCTCACTCCGCCGCCCATCACGCATCCGACTCTTGGCGGCCGACTCGGCCGCCGAGAAGGAGTCGGCGAGAGTGACGCCCGCCACAGGATCGACCGCCTTGCTCGGTCCTTGGCGTTAGAAGAAGAAGACGATGTCGGCCCGCCATGCTTTGGCCCCCGCATCCGCGACGAGCCCTTCCCCAAAGGGTTCTCGCTCCCCAGAGACACACCCAAGTACAACGGCTCGGTGAAGCCGGAAGATTGGCTCATCGACTACTCCACAGCCGTCAGCATCGCCAACGGAATCGGCGCGTCGCCGTGAAGTACGTCCCCTTGATGCTGCAAGGGACGGCGCGCACGTGGCTCAACAGCCTCAAGCCATACAGCATCAACAGCTGGCTGGACTTCACCGAGGTTTTCGCCCGCAACTTCACCAGCACCTACAAGCGGCCTCCCAAGCCTCGCCAGCTCTCCCTCTGCGTCCAAGGGCCCAACGAGTCGACCCGCGACTACCTCACGCGATGGGCCGAGCTCCGCAACTCCTGCGAGGGAGTGCACGACGTCCAGGCCATCGAGTACTTCACTGCCGGGTGCCGAGAGGGCACCCTCCTCAAGCACCGACTCCTCTGCGACGAGCCGGCTACCCTCGATGAGTTGCTGATCACCGCCGACAAGTACGCCACTGCCGACTCCTCCATGAAGACCGACCTCCGAGTGGATGCCTCGGGGAAAGTAGTTGCTCTGGCTCCCAAGACGCTGGCTGGCGACCCTAACCGGCGCCCCTACCAGAACGACCACAAGCGCAAGGGCCCCATGCCGACTTCCTCCAGTCGGCAGGTGGCCACCATTGAAGACGAGCAGCCCGAAGAGCGGCCCGCTCCCAAGAAGAAGGGTGGCCGGCTGCCCTGGCAGCCGTCCTTCTCCTACGAGCAAGCACTCGATGCTCCCTGCAAGTTCCACAGTGGCGCGAAGCCGTCCAACCATACAACACGGAAGTGCCACTGGCTCACCCGCGTCACCAAGGGCGAAGGGATGGTGCCGCCTCCGCCTCCCGGCCCGCCGCCTCCAGCTCCCCAGCAGCCGGCGGTCCAGCCGACAGTCGGCGCCATCCAAGACGAGTTCCCCGAAGCGCACGACGCCTACGTCGTCTTCACGAGTCAAGCCGACGACAAGCGCAGCCGATGCCGGCAACACCAAGAAGTAAACGCAGTCGCCTCTAGCACCGCCGAATTCATGCACTGGTCGGAAAAGCCCATCAGCTGGAGCCAGGCCGACCACCCAGAGGTGATGCCTTCGCCTGGCTCCTATGCTATGGTCTTGGACGTCACCCTTGCGACGGAGAGGCAAGCCGCCAGATTTTCCCGCGTCCTGATAGACGGCGGAAGCAGTATCAACATACTGTACCACGACACCATGGACAAGCTGAACATCAAAGCAAAGCAGCTCATGCCGAGCCACACTGTCTTCCATGGTATCGTACCCGGCCTATCTTGCTCTCCAATCGGCAAGATCAAGATGGATGTTCTCTTCGGAGACAAAGATCACTTTCGCCGGGAAGCAATATGGTTCGAGGTGGTGGATTTGGAGAGCCCCTATCATGCACTACATGGCCGACCTGCTTTGGCCAAGTTCATGGCTGTGCCCCACTATGCCTACCAGAAGATGAAGATGCCGAGCTCGAAGGGGATCATCACGGTAGACGGCGACTACAAGAAGTCCATCGAGTGTGCCATGGCCAGCAGCCGGCTGGCCGAGTCCCTCGTGGTGGCCGAAGAGAAGAAGATGTTGGAGCGGGTTGTGGCCATGGCCGGCAAGCAGCCGGCCTTGTCCCCCAACCCCAAGGACTGTGATGCGCAGGGCTCCTTCCAGCCTGCGAAAGAGACAAAGAAGATACCTCTAGACCCGGAACACCCGGAGAGGTTCGCCGTGATTGGGGCGAACTTGGACAGTAAATAGGAAGGCGAGCTCGCCGACTTCCTCCGTGAGAATCGAGACATCTTTGCATGGTCCCCAAAGGACATGCCGGGTGTCCCGAAGGATTTCGCCGAGCACAAATTACATGTCCGAGCTGATGCGAAGCCGGTCAGGCAACCCCTCCGCCGACTATCAGAAGAGAAGCGAAGAATCGTGGGAGAAGAGATAGCCCGGCTCCTTGCAGCCGGCTTCATCATGGAAGTGTTCTTTCCAGAATGGCTTGCCAATCCAGTTCTGGTTTTGAAGAAGAATAACAAGTGGTGCATGTGTATAGACTACACAAGCTTGAACAAGGCCTGCCCAAAGGATCCGTTTGCTTTGGCACGGATTGACCAAGTGATAGATTCCACAGCCGGATGCGAGCTGTTGTGTTTTTTGGATGCATACTCAGGGTATCATCAGATCAAGTTGGACCCGGCTGACCGCCTGAAGACTGCCTTCATCACACCCTTTGGAGCTTTCTGCTACCTGACAATGACATTCGGCTTGAGAAACGCCGGTGCCACTTTTCAGCGTTGCATGCAGAAATGTCTCTTGAAACAACTCGGCAGAAATGCCCACGTCTACGTAGACGACATTGTGGTGAAGACAGAGAAGCGCGGTACCTTGCTGGAAGACCTGAAGGAAACATTTGCCAACTTGCGCCGATTCCAGATCAAGCTCAACCCCGAGAAGTGCGTGTTCGGAGTGCCTGCCGGCCAGCTGCTAGGCTTCCTGGTCTCCGAACGCGGCATTGAGTGCAACCCTGTCAAGATCAAAGCCATCAAGAGGATGGAGATTCCCACCAAGCTGCGAGACATGCCTATGACACGTCGACACGTGGCAGGGCCCAACAGAAGCCCATATAGGTTAAATGGGCCGGCCCAACTAAAGGCCCACAAGATTTTGTGGACCATAATGGGCCGGCCCAACTAAAGGCCCACAAGATTTTGCGGACCATAATGGGCCGGCCCAGCTAAAGGCCCCCAAGATTTTGCCGACCATAGTGGGCCGGCCCAGCTAAAGGCCCACAAGATTTTGAGGACACTACTGGGCCGGCCCATTCACAGGCTGCCATGTTTTGGGCCAAATGCCGGCCCATATTTGATCCGGTCCATTAACAGCCTGCCACGTTTCGGGCCTAATAAAGGCCCATATGAGATCCGGCCCATTAAAAGCCTACCATGTTCTGGGCCAAATTACGGCCCAGATAAGATCCGACCCTTTAAGAGGCTTTGGGCCAAATTATAGCCCATATCAGATTCGGCCCGTCAACTAGATGCTATACTTTTGGGCCCACTTACTAAAGGCTCATTTAGTAATTCGGCCTGATATTAGTTTCAGCCTGTTAAAGGCCCGTTTAACATTTCGGCCCTATATTTATTTTGGCCTGTTAAAAGAACGTCATATAGTTGGGCCTAACTACGGCCCGGTTTGCATTCGGCCTGCTCACAGCCGATAATCTGATTGGGCCAAACAAGGACTGAGACAATTTGGGCCTGTTAACGGCCTGTGATGTGATTGGCACAATCACGGGCCGGGGTCTATTTCGGCCTGCTGCCAGCCCGTGAGCTGTTCGGCACGTTTCAGGCCCAACCTACTTTTCAGCCTCCTAAAAGCCCATTGAGTTTTCTTGCGAAAATAGGGCCGACGGTTTAATCGGCCTATTAAAGGCCCGAATCTACTTGTGGGCCAGTTTACATTTAGGCTTGTTAACGGACCAAGATGACTGTGCCCATGATGGGGATCATACATAGTGATTTAGATGACGGCCCGATTATGTACCGTAATTTTACGGTTTGGCCGGTTTACTGCGAAGACAGGATATATATATATAGTAGAATAACTATAGCATCGTGAATAAGAAAAACCTAGACTATACAATAAAGAAATTACGGCATATTACATCCACTGGGCATCAAAGTTCGCCACTATGATAATAAAGCACAAGCAGACAGCAGATTACATACACTGGGCATCAAAGATCGCCACCAGTGCAAATAAACACGCCGACAAAATAATATAGAAAACCGTCAGCACTTCAATAGAGTTCAAGAAAGGTTAGCCCTGCTCGGGAGCTGCAGTGCAAGCAGCTGAGCAAGCTGATGAGACTGCGCTTGTTTGACACTTATATCCTCCTCACTCTGAAAGATAAACAAGCAGACAGATGACAGGTTTTGCACATATAAGTACGAGTGCTGACAATTCATCACATTTCTTACTGACAAATAAAGTGACATAGTTTAAAATAGCATTAACACAATATGGTATTGTTCAGGTCAAGACATGGCAGGAAATGACATTGTGAAGGAGTTGGCAGCTTTGCGACACCACTGGATTACAGATCAAGAACTCATAAGTATTAATGGTTAGTGTGCTGTCAATTTATCCCATTTCAGATTGGCAAATAAAGAGACGATTTAAATAATAGTAGAATGATATGACATTGTTCATAGTTAAGACATTGCAGAATATGACATTGTGTTGTAGTGGGTAGGTTCACGACACCACTTGATTACAGATCAAGAACAGAAGCATACATGCAGTGCAAAAGAAGATCACTTGCTCTGTATAGTTTAATTTACATGGTATGAAGAAGGAACTTGGTTGTACAACTGAAAACTTAAATTGAGAAGGACAAACTTTTGTTTATGAACTACATAATAAACTTTAAACATGCAATTTGATGCAAACACCAAAAATAAACAGCTGTTGCAGTCATGCCTAACCAAATATACACAATAAAGTTTGAAGGCTTGAGAAGGACAAACTTACATTATTGGTGAAGACAGGCTCTATAAGGCCCTTGTCCATGCTGATGGGGGGCAATTCAAGAAGTTTACCACAGAATCTGCTTCATAAGCATTGCCTTTATTCTACATTTTGTTAAGAGTAAATATAGATGTGATAATATAAGAAAAAATGGAGAATATTTAAGATAAGATGAAGAGTGATGCTACATAACCAAGTAGCTATAAATGTAATTACAGCGATACAGGAAAAAGGTACAGCCAAGAGCAATGAAGAGCTCAACTTCTTCAGTACCATCGGTGTTATCCAACCTTAAGGTAAGAGTAAATATAGACCTGATGTGTAGAAAATGGAGGGCAAAGGAAAATAAGCTGCAGAGTGATGGTACATGTACAACTACCTGTCAATATAAGTACACTGATAAAGGACAGCAGGTACTTACAAGAACAATGCAGAGCTAAAAAAATTCATTGGCATTGGATATATTCTACACTAATGTAACCATTCATACAGATAAGATAATTTGGAGCGATTGATAAGCAAGCTGTCACATAATGAACCAGGTATGTATGCAAGTACAGTGCTACAGGACAACAGGTACTAACAAGAGCAAAGCAGTGCGTGGCATATTTGCGATATCCTGTCGTCCTTTTCAAACCGGAATTCTTCTTCGAGCAGATTTCCTGCAAAAAAGATCCGTAAGGCACATGCGGAAAAGTAGAAGTTCAAATTGTCATGTGATATCATAGACAGTACCTCATCCTGGGAACGAGACCAGTGCATAAAAAGGTTTTTCCATTCAGTGTCTTCTAAATTTAGTACAGGTTCCGCTTCATTGCATACAGTGTTGGTTTCCCACTCATGATGAATCACAGCGCCCAAAGAAATGCAATTCCATGTGTCTCTCTATATGTGGCCACATGCATTTGGAAAATCAACTGGGAGCATTATCTGACCAATTAAATGTGTGTCTATTAACTAATATTAGTATCATATCACAATTCGTATTTGAAGAAGTAAGCTTTGGACTTATGATTGGTGCGTTGTTTAGCTTCAAGAGTGGACTGCTGCTAGTGTGACACAAAACAGCTACGCAGATCATAGTGTAGATATAATGGGAAAATCGTAAGCATCACAAGTAAAATCAGCAAAGTGGAACTTGCTGGAATATATGTGCTAGTATTGCCGGTACGGCTAGAAAGGCTTTGGATACCAGTTCTCTTCAACTGAAGGTGCGGTACTGTTAGTATCCATGTAACTCTCAAAGGCGACACAGCTCCCCGCATTTCCTTGCTAATCTTATAGGATTCAAGTGGGTAGGCCACTACAATTCCTATTCCTATGTTTACAAAATCCTACAAATTAAAGAGGCCTGAAGAGTTCAAAGTGTCCATCACAACCGACCGTATAGACCTGTACACTGCAAATGTCCCTGCTCATCTTCACTACAAGGAACATACTGTACTACTATCATACTCCCTCCGTTCCAAAATATAAGTCTTTGTAGAGATTTCCACTATGGATCACATACAGATGTATACAGATACATTTTAGAGTGTAGATTCACTCATTTTGCTCCATATGTAGTCCATGGTGGAATCTATACAAAGACTTGTATTTAGGAACGGGGAGAGAACTTATTAAAGAACAACGGAAGAGGAACATGCTAAAGAAGAGCAAGCAAATTTTGGATAATAAAATGTTCGTTGCGCAGTGCCCACACATGATGAACCAGAGCGCATTAAGAATGCAACTCCCTGCTGTCTCTCTATATGTGGTGCACGTGCTTTTCGAAAGTAAAGTAGGAACATTAGCTGACCAATTAAACGTTATATGTTTTAGTAATATCAGCATCATATCAGATTCGTATTTGAGCTACAAGTTTAGAATTATGAGTGGCACGTTGTTTAGCTTGATGGATTCAGGAGCAGTGCTAAGCAGGTACGATGATGGTACTGAATATAAAGGCATGTCTGCATGCAAGTCGCGTGACTTTTGTCATTTGGGTCAGTTGACCATTTGAGGTGGTTGGATGAAGATCCTACGTCTCCTAACCCTTCTTCTTCCTCGTCTCTGATTCTTCCCATACAGAACACCGCACGGGCCGCCGGCTGAACCACCGGCCCCCACCGCCTGTGTTCCTCCGCCACCACCACCCCCAGCCCCGCCCCCACCCACGTCGAGTTTTCTTCGTTCGGCAAGGCCCCACCACCGCCCCCCACAACCACCGTCCCCACCCGAGCCCCTTCCTTCACACCGGCGAACTCCGGCGAGCTCTCAAAAATCGACTGACCCAATTTTGAAATTTAGTCTACTGTCATTTAACTAGTGTGGAATATAAAAGGGGAAAACCATAAGCATTGCGAGTATAGTGTTGAGCATGCCATGGCAGATTTGAAGGTGCAAACCGGACAAAGGCAACTTCGCAACCAATTTTTGCTTTCAACTAACAAGTAAGTGATGGACAAGAAATAAGAGTAAAGGAGTGGCGATCTATTTTCTTGCTGTGATAAATAAGTTGAGCAGATACGAAAGAGTACCGCCTCTGGTGCGGCGCCATGTATGCATCTGCTGAGAATTTGACGGTGTTGCGGTAGCGATGGCTGTCGGCGGCGTGGAAGTAGATCTAGGAGGGTAGACGGTGGCGGCAGGGCGCCATGGACGAGACGGTTGTGGGAGCGGCGCCGGCAAGGTGGACGGCGGCGGGGATGAAGCGAGAGGATGGGATGCAAGGATCCCGGTCTGAAGCCGTGGATGAGAGAGGTCAATCTCTTGTAATGGCCGAAGGCGTCGGGGTATTAGCTCCGGCATGGTGGAGGAGGACGGCGGTGGATGGGGTGGCGGACGGAGGAGGCTGGGTTGGAGAGGGTGTTTTGGCGCCCACGGAGTACGAATGGGGAAATGGAGGGAGAGAGGAAGGGGGAACCATGTCTTCATGGCGCGCTTGTCTCAAATGCGAGGAAATTTACAAACTTAGCCCCTGTTTAAAATTTCCTACATCACAGCAATATTAGTCGGTTGGGGATAGGACGATAATCTTGCATACACCGAATATTTGCCGACGAGAGTTTGTTTTTGGCGCCCACCGTGTATGAATCGGGGAGGGAGTCGATTTCGGCCAAGGAGACACTGTGTTTTGGCGCCCACCGTGTATGAATCCAGGTGAGAGGCGGTTATGTCACGTTTGAGTGAAATTACAAACCTACCCCAATCGAAACCTATAGAAATCGAGCCGATAGGCTTTGCGTGGCAGGGATAGGCAGTAATTTCCATCTCGCAGATTTTGGTTTCGGGCAGTTACGGCGACTTTCCCCGCTTCATTCAAATTTTTGCAGAGCAAGAGTGCACGTTTACCGTGCCAAATCAATTCAAATCCATTTTATATTCTATTTTTGTTCGGGCAGGATCCATTTTCAATTGGAATAAAATCTATATACATCATTTTTATATATATACTTTCAAAAGCACAACAAAGAATTATGTTCCTTTATATGTATAATATGATTTACAAATACAATGATCACAATCATAAGGTTGAATTCAAAAATTTAAACCAAATTATGTTCTACTAAAATGTATGGATCAGTAATATCTACATATTAAATAACATAGATGCGTGTGAATTCATATGAGTATGCATGTTTGATAGATCAATTTTGGTTCGAGTATGAATTACATGTATCATCATCTCGAATTCAAATATTTGAATCCCTTTTATGTTGACTCCTTTCACGCCCATCTCTCTCGCATGCATGCTCCTTCTTGTAGCTATCACTCTCTTTACTCCAGCCCACCCGCACGCTCACTTCATGTTTCTCCTATCTTCGCAAACATGGTCTCTCAACGTCTCCCTTGAGAAGTGTCACACTCTCCCTATCATTATACATTACACGGTTTTCATTATCTCTCACGTCTCTACTGTTCTCTGGTATCACTAGGTACCTAAGCTTTCTTTTTCACCGCCACACACACAGTCTCACTCGTCTTTCACTTCGTCTTTCTCTCTATGGGGTTCTCTCACACACCCTATATGTCTCTAGATATGACTCATACCACTAAAATTACTCTCTCCTGCAGACACAACATTTGTTGCGGTCTCCTTTCCGTCTCCATCCCAGTTATAAAACTGACATTATTCATTTGTTTACCGATCAGACAAACTCCCCCCCCCCTCTCTCTCACACACACCCACAACTCCTGCTTCCACTCCCCTTCCTGACTACCGTCTCTCTCTCACACACACAAAACTCTCGCTTTCGCACCCCCGACTCATATTTCTCTCACAAACATTTATCGACTAGCCTCTAGATAGGTTTATACACCCGCGCACTCGTGCTTCCACTATCGCATACATGTCTGTCTCGCGCTCCTTGTATCTATGTAGATTTTTCTTCCCTTCTTGAGACACGCCCTCTCGATCGTGCACACACACACTATCGCCTCATTTTAAGTTGATACCTCTCTCACACACACTCTTTGTGTCTTTGTCACACATGCACTCCGTCCTCCTCCTGTCTCTCACACACACATGGGCTTTTTGCAACAACTAGCAAGATGCCCATGCGTTGCACGGAACATCAAGATGCATTTGTATGAGTAGTTTATCTTGTGGGAGAAAAGGATGAACGAGGGAAGGCCTTATTTGCAAATGTGGAGAGGGGTGTGGGTATCTTTTTGCAAAATCGCCATAGTTTCCTTCCTATCAGCCAGATATAAATCGGACGGCCTATATTGCAGGATGGCAGGCACACCATCATCACCAACTCTGTTTTTTTATCTCTACTAGCAAGATGCCCGTGTATTGCACGGAACATCAAGATGCATTTTTTTTACAAAACACTTGTTGTGATTGACCCATGCAGGAGTAATCTCATGTGTAAAAACTAATGATATCTCGAGAACTTCATCGAAAAAATGGTATCTCGAGATTTTCATCGAAAAATGATATCCAGAGAAAGATGAGAGATAAGGTGAGGAGGAGTGGGGCGCGGTGGTGATTGGTGGTCGGACTGAGCGGAGGCATGGGGATGGACGACGCTGGCGGCGTCCACCATGCCAGATTGTTCCAAAGGCTTCCTTTTTTAATTGTTCAACAATGAGGTTGTGGGAGATAAGGATGAACGAGGGAATGTCTTATCTGCAAATGTGCAGAGAGGTGCGGTATCTTTTTGCAAAATTGTCATAGCTTGCTTTCTATCCGTCTGATATAAATCGGACGGTCTATATTGCAAGATTGCAAGCACACCATCATCACCAACTCGGTTTTTTATAAGAGTAGATAGACTCTTATAAAAAGCATAGTCGGTGATGATGGTGTGCCTGCCATCCTGCAATATAGGCCGTCCGATCCATATCTAACGGATAGGAAGGAAACTATGGCAATTTACCCGCACTCCTCTCCACATTTGCAGATAAGGCCTTCCCTCGTTCATCCCTTTCTCCCACAAGATCTTGATGTTCCGTGCAACGCACGGGCATCTTGCTAGTAAGAGTAGAAATTAGACATATATCACTTCTCGAATCTTGAAACCAACAACATTCCTCCCTTATCTCATCAAAACCGCCAAAGGAATATATTTTGAGTGAAACATAACATATTTTTAGTGATATACCTATTTCAAAACTAGACTCTTTTTTCTATCAAATCGGTGAATATGTATTAATCAACTTTGATTGTGTGGCAACGCATCGTTCCACAATGTAGTGCCTATAGATTTTTTAAGAAGTCAAACTTTGCAAACTTTGACCAAGTTTGTAGAGAAAAATATTTATATCTACAATAGCAAAAATATATAATGTGAAACAACATCATCTGATGAATCTAGTGATATATGTTTCACACTCTAGATGTAAATATTTTTCTCCACAAACTTGGTCAAAGTTTGTGAGGTTTGACTTTTCAAAAAATCTATAGGCACTACATTATGGAACGGAGGGAGTAGTTATTACCACTGTATAATTTTTGGACACCAGACAAACGGTGGAGTACATATACGAAGAGAAGAGGCGCGCACACGCAGTCGGTCTGTCGCTGCCTCACACACATGAGAGTTACGTAAAGGCACCGTTAACAAATAAACCCTAAAACTCTAGGTGCACGATTGCTCCATGCGCGGGTACCGGCTACGTTGTGGAGCGCACCTTTGTATGAATAGTTAGCTCGTGTGATAATTTGATCCGTAGGAGTTGATGGTCGGGGCCACAGGTGAATGACCTGGAGGCGGTGGCTCGCTAGTTGCCACAGATCGAGTAGCCACGTTTAAAATATCCTTTTTTAGCGGGGTAAGAGTTCTGATATTCAATGGCGCTTTATAAGTCCTAAGTAGTTTTTAGAACGATTGGTATGGAGCGAAAATGGAATTCATTACTACTACCTCCTTGGCGTATGGTTGTATGGGTTTATGTTGCGAGCTGTTGAACCTGGTAGTTCTAGGGCAAATACTATGATTTAGATGTTGGTTTTCCGTAATGAAAATCAGAAGGGGGAAACCCTTCTTTGATAAAAAAAACTACTACCTCCGTTCCAGTTTACTAGTCCCCATCGTAGTTTGGGTCAAAGTTTGTCCATGAATTTTACTTGTAAAATGTGAATGGAAAACAAAATTTTGTTATACCCAAACAAAAAAGGACTAGAGGGAGTGATTGCTCTGACACGGACGCGAACTCTCATAGCAGGCATTGAACCGGTGCGTCGTCCAAGAGGGCCCCACTCGCTGCAGGCCCGGCTGAACATGCCTCCTCGCCGCATGCAATCGGCTTCAGACTGCCCCGCCTGCCTCCATTGAATCTGCGCGTGTGCCGGCAAGACGTCCTTCCGCGAGCCGGCATTTTAGAACACAAAAAATGACCAAAATATAATTAATTACGCATTGTCTTGACTTGTTGTGCTCGCAGTGGTAGCAGGAACTAGAGGTTTTTCTTTATTTATAACTCTCCTCACACTTTTTTGGCTTTGAAGTGAATCATGGTTGTGGACATTATCTATGAATGTGGAGATATCTGTGAACATGAGTTTGATGTGGAAGTTGAACTTGGAATGTCGGGCTTGCGCTTGAACTATACCATGTCCAATGCTTCGTCTGTTATTGTTTGGAAAGTAATTGCTGTTATTACATGACCCGAAAAAAAATATTTTGTGCCACATCAGTAGATGCACGGACATCACAACAGGCATGCTGACTGGATAAACATTTGAACCTAGCTATTATGAAGGAAATTTTGTATTGACAACAGTTTTAGATAGCAGGAGACGCCTAGCCTGTTCTGCCTCTGCTAGCTTATTTCTCGCTTCTTCCATCTCTTCTTTCGCTTGGGTGAAGAGAGCATCTGATTGCTCTTTTCGCTTCTTCAGGAACTCAGCTACATTCTCAAGGGTTGCTGCACGCTTTCTTTCAGCCTTTACTAGAGCCACGAGGACATGAACAATTGACGACTCCACCTGGCTTGTGTGTAATCCAGCATCATCTGGGAATTTGCACCTTGTGTCTAATCCAGCATCATTAGGGAACTGGCACCTTGTGTGTAATCCAGCCTCATTTTGGAAACATGATCTCGAGGTTGACCATACTTCCCTCCTCGCAGGAGTTGCATCCTGACATGAAGTTACTTCTTTTTTAGATCAACCCAGATCCATTTAGTAGAAGCCAGATAAACAGGACTCGCAGAAGTGAATTCAGAAGGAAAAATATAAAAACAGACTACAAGGTGAGAACACCCACTTCCTACATCAAGCTAAAAATGAAAGCATTAGGACGATTAAGACTCTTCCTTTTATACATTGAAGAACACGAGGCTAAGAGAAACATAAACTACAACATATAAACATCGAAGAACACGAGGCTAAACGAAAGTAATTGAAAGGGTGTTACTTACCAAAGCTCGTTTTACAGGTTCGGTGCAGCTCCTCTTTAACTTGCCACGCTCCTTGAAGATGTCCCCAATATCCCGTGTTTGGTCTTCATTGCTCCTCTGCATGTTCGCACTCGTGGTCTTAAAATCCCAACATGGCAAGAAAAATATACTACTAGTAATACTCACGCATCTTGTGGGCAACATTAAAGCACTTGTCTGCCATGTTAGAGCATCTCCAACAGAAGCGCAACGTGCGGCGCTTTAAAAAAGCGTTATAGTGCTGAGATCGAGAAGTAGAGATAGAGAGTAGAGGATAGTTCTCAGCATAGATAGATAAAAAAATAGATAGTTCAGCTACTCCTCGTTGTCCGACTCCTCCTCGGTGATGTCCTCCTCCGACGTCTCAATGTAGGCGTGAAGATACCGATCGTTTTCATATTCCCAGGGCGACGCTGCTACTAGCTTAATGTTGAATTGAGCGTCCGCTTTTCGCGTACGCTTGTCCTCGCGATAGGCGGCTCGCTCCGCCCTCCTCTTCTCCCACTCCGCCCTCCTTTGCGCGTAGAACTCGCGCTCGTTGAAGATGTCCTGCAGGAAGCATTGGTGCCATAGCGCCATGGCTTCCTCGTCCATCTCGGCGATGCCGAGACGGTGCTCCCGCCTCCGGCTGTCGCGACGATCCTCATCGGTGATAAGCCGCGGCAGAGGCGCGAGCTCCTGCGCCCGCTCCCACGTCGGCATGTTGGGGAAGTTCAATGTTCTATGAGGCCATCGGAGGCGCCACGCCGCCACGTCATACACGCGGGCGGCCTCGTTGGCGGTGTCGAAATTGCCGAGGCTGAGGCGCATCCCGCGGAACCGGATCTCGGCGGAGAAGCCGCCGGAGGGGCACGCGCGGACGCCGCGGTATCCCCATGTTTCCCAGCAACACGTCGGCATGGTGGCGCGGCGGCGGCGAGGAGAGAAAGAGCGAGGAGAGAGCGGTGGCAAGGCACAGAGCGGGGAGAGAGCGGTGACAAGGCACAAAGCGGTGGGAGGGCGTTGGATTTTATAAAGCGCGCCGGATGCCGCGCGCCAAAACTAGCGCGCGCCCGGCCAATTTTTCCCGCGCGCGCGATCCTTTCCCGACGTCCCTGCTATCTCTACTCTCTTCTCTACTATTATTTATTTTATATTTAATATTTATCTCTACTTCTCTACTCTCTACTCTTATAAAAAATAGAGTTGGTGATGATGGTGTGCCTGCCATCCTGCAATATAGGCCGTCCGATTTATATCCGATGGATAGGAAGGAAACTATGGCAATTTTGCAAAAATATACCCTCACCCCTCTCCACATTTGCAAATAAGGCCTTCCCTCGTTCATCCTTTTCTCACACAAGATAAACTACTCATACAAATGCATCTTGATGTTCCGTGCAACGCATGGGCATCTTGCTAGTTTTTTTCTCTACTCTTATAAAAAACAGAGTTCGTGATGATGGTGTGCCTGCCAACCTGCAATATAGGTCGTCCGATTTATATCCGACGGATAGGAAGGAAACTATGGCAATTTTGCAGAAAGATACCCACACCCCTCTCCAGATTTGCAAATAAGGCCTTCCCTCGTTCATCCATTTCTCCCCCAAGATAAACTACTCATACAAATGCATCTTGATGCGTGCAACGCATGGGCATCTTGCTAGTCCTAAAAAAAATTTCATCATTTGCCACACTACTGGTTGCAGATGAAGAACCTACCCAAGCACAGCGCGATGCAGGAGCGATGCACAATTACAAGCTGATATTCTGTTTGACAATGGAGGCTATAACCAATTACTTTTACGGGAACAATAGCAACCAGGAAATTTGAAGGGTCGGTATGAACAAAATTGGAACTGCACATGTACTGCTAAGTGATTCAATACACACATTACCAATCGAGGAGGAGAACGATGGTCGCGGCGGCCTCTATGCATCATGGTCGGCAACGGGAGTCAGTTCATTTTACACGACGGTGGTGCTTCTACGCTTGGCGTCGGCTTCCGGGAAGCAGATCCGAGACCGTGGAAGACGGTGCCGGGGAAGAGGCTCCGTGTACGACGAGGACGGTGGGCCGGCTCTAGTGCGGCGTACGAGGTCATCGATGAGGTAGATGCGCTGCGGTGGACGAGTGCGCCGATGTAGAAGGGGAGGAGCACGAAGGCTGCGGTGCCGTGGAGAAGTCTATTTTGCGGTGGGTATAGAAAATGGGCAGTATTCAGGTGTACTACTCTGGGTGCCGGGGTGGGGTTGGCTGGGTAGGGTGAACCTGAAGTTACGAAAACAGCCCCCTACCAAGCGTCATCCATAGGCCTGTTCCGAAGGATATGATGGTAACTTCGCAATGCTCGAATCAGGGTCACGGTAAATTTTCCCGCCGATGTCAAAATTTTGTGACACTGAACTCCCCGTGTGGCGTGCTGGGTTATTGGGCTAAGCAACTAGCGGGTAGTCCTAGTAACTACTAGTACTCCCTCCGTTTTTATTAACTTTGCATATTAGGTTTGACCGAAGTCAAACTTCCTAAAGTTTGACCAATTTTATAGAAAAATATAAACATTTACCACCGAAGTCAAACTTCCTAAAGTTTGACCAAGTTTATAGAAAAATATAAACATTTACCATAACTAATATGTATGATGTGAAAGTACATTCAATAATGAATCTAATGGTATTTATTTGTTACTGTATTGTATATGTTAATATTTTTTGTTATAAATTTTCTGAGAGTTTACAAAACTTGACTTTGACCAATGCTAATATGCGGACTTAAATAAAAACGGAGGGAGTACACATTTGTTTTCTTAGTTTGTACTAAATTAATCATTTGTTGTAATTGTGAAATAAATATATTGGGCTACTGACTTCGAATATAATGGTCTATACAATTCAATAGTTGCAATCATTGTTGAATTCCAAGATGTATACGGGGTCTATAGTACTTCACAATATGCTCAAACTCACATAATCCCAGTCAAATGAGAATCTAAATGCATTTCATAGTTATTACTTTGTAGGATGCAACAAAACCAACCATAACTCTACATCATCCATTATAAAAGAAACATTTTGAACACATCCCAATGTGGGAATGAAACGTGTAGAGAGAGCTTGCGAAGATGGAGCAGATAGGGCAGGAAAGATTTTATGTATGTGGACGAGAGAGTAGGAGACAAACATAACGAGACAGAGAGAGAGGTAGAGAGAGAAAGAGAGAGGAAGAAGTTAGGTCTATGAGAAAGATGGAGACATGTAATATACGTGAGATGTGTGTGCATCGGGATTCTGTACACGTGGAAGGAGAAGAGACAACATGTTTGATGAGAGAGCTGGAAAAACATGGACGAGAGGGGAAGGATCTCATGGGTTGAGGGATTGATCATTTTGTGCGGGGGAGAGAGGGATTGGTAATTTTGTGCGGGAGAGAGAGGGGGGAGGAGTCAGTCAGCCGTCGTCACATCATCCTGCTTCCAAATGGCCCCGCATTCTCTAGTGCAGTGTGGTCGCCATCTTCGATCTCCTAGATGCCCTCTTTGAAGATTGAGGTGTTGTGCATGCTGGGGTGTAGAGAAGCACAAGCGAGAGTGGTCGCCATATAACCTTGGATGGGGATGAATTGTGTGCTCGGGGGAGGGTGTGTGTGTGTGTGTGTGTGTGTGTGTGTGTGTCAGATATTGAGAGAAATCAAACCTATGGAGAGAAATGTGTGTGTATGTGACAGAAAGCTACATGCTAAATAGGGTTCTCGCGAAGAGATTGTGCGTGCGAGATAGAGAGCGATGTGCCGGCCTTGAGGTGGGCAGGGGCCGGGTGAGGGCGTCAAAATGTGTGCGTTGATGCATGTGTTACATGCGATCGTGCAAGGGACGGACGAATCCAGAGAGATGGTTGTTGTGTTACGGATGCTCCTCTCTCTCCCACACAAGTAAAATAGAAGACCGTTCTCTCATGTATACACAACGTATCGGCATCTGCCTATGTCTCACTCATGCATGATCATTTGCACATTCACACCTCTCTATGTCTCTATCACACGCACACCGTCTCCGCATTGCCCTTCCGCCACAACACACATATGGACACATACACACGTTCTCTCTCAGTCACACACACAAAATCAGTATTAAAAAACTAGGGCGCACCTAAAATGTCCAAATCCAAATAAACACGAACTGGAGCTAAATTCAAATATATGGAAATATTGTAGCGTCAAGAACTTTTCCAGGAAAAAAAAGTTGAGTAATATTAGGGGATTGTTTTCACACACACACACAAAGGTTCGATGGATGTCCTTCGAGCGCGACACGGTGACGCACCGTTTGATTGACCGCGCGGCCGCGGTTCACGTGCTTGCACAGGATTCCGTATCGTGACTGTGGTAGCTAATATAAGCGTTGCCTCAGTCTAATGTTTATGTGTACTAGTACGGTTTTCTTTTAAGTTTGACCAACCCTATATAAAACTAAACTAAGCTCCCATACGCGCACTCATCAATATGCCGCCGCCGTTGCACATGCTGACGCCCGCCTGCTCCGACCAACAATTTCTCGCCCATCACCGCCGTGTCGCCGCCATCCCTGTGCTATGAAGGCAAAGGCTCGCTCACTCACGTTTCTGCAGTCCCTCCTCGCGATGCCGCCGCGCTGCCAAGCACGCGAGCGGCTGGTGGAGCCACGTCTATGCACGCAGCATACGAGGAGGAGGACGAGCGCGTGCTCTAGCACACCGGCGAGGAGGAACTAGCGTGTCATTGTCGTCTCCGCCCACGTGGAGGAGGCGCGCAAGGTGGCTGTCGCGGCGGAAGCCGGTCGCGCCCGTGCCGAGCCCGCAAACCGGGTGCGGATGCGGAATCTACCTTTGAGACCTTGAATGCCACGTGGATCCTGCAATCTGAAGGAGCAATTTGGGTCAGTCGACTCTTGTGAGCCGTTGGATGCAACATGGATGGCTAGAAGAGCTTCTTCAACCTCCGAAACTGATGCATTGTTCATCTTCTCAGCCCGCCACACGCCTAACCGCCTGCCGCCACTGCCCCGCCCTCCCCTGAACCGCCTGCCACTGCCATGCTCCCCCCCACCCCCGCCACCCGTTTAACCCCGGGCACGATCCATTTTTCTGGCAAACTGCATTCCACACCCAACACTGATAAGATAGATCATGGGTACCCTGCCACCCTAATATAGATACTGTGGTAGCTTCTCTGCCGTCTTCTTCCTTCCCTCCGTCGAACTTCTTTTACAAATCGACTGACCCAAATTATACTACTAGTATGAACGTGTTAAGTACAGTAGGAACACGAAGATATGAGCAGTAGTACCAACTGCAAGAAGAACAGTAGTAAGACGTAGTACTAGTACTACTGTACGTACTAAAGAGTTCAAATAATGAGAAAGAACATAAATTTCAAATAACGAGAAAGAACATAAACATAGTTCTGCTGGGGGCTTAGCACAACACACCCTAAAATAAAACTAAGCAACTAGTCCGCTTGACGCTGTAGTAGAACTAGCATGAGCGACGGCACTGCCACCTTACTCGGAGTCCGAGTCCGCGTCCACCTCCTCAACTTCGTCCTCATCCCTCTTCCTCTTCCTCTTCGCCGACGCTTCTTTGCCTGAACCGGACACTGGGCTCTGCTTCTTCATCCAACCCTTGTAGATATTTAAACAAAGGTAGGCATCCATTGCTGCGTACAGGATGTGATCTTCATCTAATGTCTTCGACTCCCATGCATGATGAAACTCGTGGTGAGGTTTCTTCAGTTTAGCATACGAGGGATCAATCATGGCTGCTGCCAGGGTCAGCATTGAAGGCTGAGAGGAGGACACCAGGCTTGCCTTCTGGAGATCGAAGGGCTGGCCTACAATGAGGCCTATCCGACCGAGGACATCCCTGTTGTTACTAAAGTCTACAGTAACGAAATTCACTCTTATGTCCTTGAGGAAGTTCTTAAAACCCTGGCACTCAACATCGGCATGGCATATGTGGTAGACCAAGCACACGTTATGTACGCAAACTTGGATCACGGCGGGCTTCTTCTTCTCTACCTCCTTTAGAATCTTCTCTCTTTCCAGGACTGTGGTCTACTCAACATCTATCCCAGCGACCGACTCATCCTTTGAACTATTGAACATGCGTAGGAAGCGAGCAAGGCATGCTTTCACCGTTGCGGATCCACGTGTGTAGATGACGATGAACTCATCGCCGGTGATGGCTCTAACCTGGTACTCAGCGGCGACCATGGAGGTTTGGGAGGCCATGGATTTTGGAGGAGGGTTAGGAGAAGTTGAACTGGTGTAATGTGAAAGGACGGGACGACTGGGAGCGAACTGTTGTAAGGTAGTAGTAGAAGACGGGGATGAGTAGGGCATGTGAGCGGCGTGGGGTTGTTGGCTTGCCTGGTGGATAAACGGCTGCAAGCCCCCAAAGAGTTCTCGAGTACTATGTGGGACCCACTAGATATCATGTCTACTAGACCCATATCGTAGGCCTGACGGTATAGCTTCTGCCTGTTCGCGCCATGTCGGCGCGTGGATGTAACTTCACTTAATTCTGTCCACCGTCGCGCCTCCCACGACCTTTGCCTCCCTCGCGCGATCACGCCCTTTGAGACTTCGACCGGCTATGAATTTCCTAGTCCGCATGCATCATACTCCCTCTGGTCCTTTTTACTTCTGTCAACCGTTTGCAAAGTGTTTGACCAAATTTATACTAAAAATATCAATATCTACAATACTGATTATAATGAGTATAAGAACTATGTTGCATAATGAGTATAAAAATATTGATTTGACATTGTGAATGTTGATACATTTTTCTATAAGTTTAGTCAAAGTAGAGGTACATTGACTTCAGACAAAACTTAAATGCACAATGCAGACTATTAGTTCCTCCGTCTAGGTGCGTATCATGTCCTATCTAGTCATCACAACAAGGTTAGCTATTAGAGTACTACTACCTCCCTTTTACTTTAAAGGGCTCGATTCAAAATTTTCACCTACTCTTACCAAGATAGAGGCGGTGGAATAGTTTTTGTAGTATGCAAAAGTACTCAACTAATGATGTCGTTCTTCACAAAAAATATGTGTTTACCAATGCATTATCGCATTGCATGCATGCATGAACACTAGTTTTACTCTAACCCCCCTCTCTTCTTTAATTCTTTGCCACATCAGCATGTTTGCTATTCCCGTATGCATGATACCAGCTAAGATACCACCATTATGGCCAGCCTTAATCATCGCATGCAATAATTTAGTGCACCTTGAAATTTGAACATGTGTGGGGCGTATATGTTTTTAATGACTTGAGACTATACCTAGCCCGGCATGCAAGATGACTTATTATGCACCATTCCCCATACCTGCAGGAAGCCCGTTCGTCTCCAAATCTTTTCCTCTCCATGTGTGAAAACAATATGCCTGCTTGACTCTCCTTCTCCCTCCGGCGGTCCCACCACTCCACCCCGTGTGGAAAAAATATGCATGCATGACTCTCCTCCCCCGCGCTCGTCCAATCCGTTGTGGCATGCAATATTTCCACCCCTTCACTCCCTCGTAATTTACTCCAACAAATATGCCCACGTAGCTGTTACGTTAATCACGCAACATATCTTACGGGATGCTGCTTCAGTTACTTAACTGTAGGTGCATTGGGTCATTGACATATGGGCCCAAGAGGTGTCTGTCCCACATGTCAGTGACGCAACTGGACCTGCAGTTAAGTCAGTGCAGCTCAGTCCATATATTATGTAGGTGTGCCATTGCTCGCTATTAATACTGCGCCTCCCACAACATTTGCAAGAACGCTCACGTTCATCGCTATCTCCTCCCCCTCCCTCTCACGTCGACCACCATGGCATCGCCCCTACCAAGCCCTAGGCACCCCTCGCTGCACCGTGCGGACGGTCACGCGTCGCCGTTCCGTTCCTCGCCGCCACTAGTCGAGGAGGACGCATCGGTGTTCCACTCCTCGCCGCAACGCGTCGAGGTGGACGCGTGGGCGTTCCCAATCTTGCCAGCACGCGTGTCGGAGGACGCGTCGGTTCCCCGCTATGAGGAGAACGCTGCGCTGCCCGCCGAGCCCCCCAGCCTTGAGGAGCTTTGGAAAGAAATGGATGTCGCCTTGTGGGAGGCTTTGCCTCCGGCAGAGCGCACCAAAATAGAGGCAGAGAAGAAGGCCGAGGAAGAGAAGCGCGCCACGGGACAAGCTGCCTGGCAGGCCTATGTCGCGTCCGAGAGAGTCAGGCAATTGGCTCTTTGCCAGAAGGCTCGTGCGAGGGCCGTGAGGGTGGCGGAGGACGCCCGTGCCAAAGCCCTGAGTGCTGTCAGGCCCAAGCGCCTCATCTACGCTTGGCAGTACGTGGACCGAGTGCACGCTTCCAGTGAGGAGTACCTGTTAGCGCCAGATCACCAGACCAGTGAGATCGCGCTCGCCCGCCAGCAAGCCGCCAATCAGCACCTTGCGAGTTGCGAGGCTGAGGAACAGTAGTTGTGTCAGCGCGCTGGGAAACGGCCGCACACCAGGGCACTCGTGGCGCGCCGCAAGCGCTCCTGCGAGCGCCGTGGCTTTTAGTAGGAGTATAATTTAGTTTCGTAAGGCGATCTCATTAGTTTTGGGACGCAAATGATAAATCCCGAACGTTCAGGAATTATTAGCATCCTTAATTAAATATGTAAAAGGGAAAGTTTGGAAACCTTGTGTATCCGTACGCATTTTGTAAGTACGTGCATATAGCACAAACTTTACTACTCCTATATACTATCGCACTACACGTCTCTCTCTATATATGCTTGTAGACTGTGCTACTCCCTCCGTCCAGGTCAATAAGTCATCTTTGGTTGTGCACCGTGACCAAGAAGGAGGGAAGACTTATACACCTAGGCGGAGGGAGTACTACTATTACTTATGTACGTGCAAATGCACGTTTTAACATTAGGATGCGGTTTTTGTAAAAGTAGAAGAACACCACTAGTCAAGCTTGTGAAACGATTCAATGCAAAACAAATGCAAAAATGCTTGTTTGATTGTTTACATTTAGCTTCCTTCTCTGTGGTTATTTCTCTGTCGTACTTTGTACGGAGTATCTCACTAGTCGGAAAGGCATGCAAATTCCCAAACCACTTCCTACACCCTGTATCGAATTTTTTGCGTAACAAGTTGTGTCGTGCAATTGGAATTCCAACTTTAGTACTACTACTAGTAGGAGTACCAGGGGCCAGTTCTTTTAGGCTTCTAGAT
The DNA here is from genome assembly GCF_018294505.1 of Triticum aestivum. Taxonomy (NCBI): domain Eukaryota; kingdom Viridiplantae; phylum Streptophyta; class Magnoliopsida; order Poales; family Poaceae; genus Triticum; species Triticum aestivum. Next base: position 230,445,712 of record NC_057799.1, read on the forward strand.
TAGTAATCCCATAACTACTACCTCCGTCCTGGTTTATTGGTCCCCATTGTAATCTGTGTCAAATCTTGATCATAAATTTAACTAATGAAATGTTAGTGCATGTCACATGCACTAACATTTTATCAGTTAAATCTTTGGTCAAAATGTAGCACAAATTACAATGGTGACGAATAAACCAGGATGGAGGTACTAGTAGTAGTTTAGAGGCCCAAATAAATGACTGAGGCGCCTTACGGGGTGTTTGTTTCCAGGGACTTTTTGGTGTAGGGACTAGAAAAAGTTAGAGACTTGTTAACCAAACAGGAGGGACTACTAGGGACTAAAAGTTGCTATTTTGGACTAAATGAAGAAGACTCTCAAGGAGAGTATTTTTTGGGACTTTTTGAGACTTTTCCATTAATGCCCCTCCCTGCACCCATTGCCCCGCTGGCCCATGGTGTTGTTTGGTTGGTACTTTTTTTTATACTAGGGGTAACATGGTCATTTAGGGGTTGTTTGGTTCCCGGCCACAGTTTGCCAAGCCAAAATTTGGCAGCCACAGTTTAATTGGCATGTGTTTGGTTTTTGCCACACTTTGGCTTGCCACACTTTGTTGTACCTATGGCCCACTTGTCATAGAGACTTTTTTTGCCAACTTTTGCCAAAGTTTGGCATCCAATTTCTCAGCCACACTTGTGTGGCTTGCTATACTTGTGTGGCTAGCCACACTTTGGCTTGGCCACACTAGTCTCCAACCAAACAGGCCCTTAATAACCTCCAGGGAGGGACTAGGGACTTTTTAGTCCCTGGAAACAAACAAGGAGGGACTTTTTAGGTACTAGGGACTTTTTAGTTGGGACTAGAAAAAGTCCTAGGACTTATGAACCAAACAGGGCCTTAATGTTACTCTCCACTGTGACTAGTCTTATGGGAAAAGTCGGGGAAGAGACGACTTATTTTTTAAGCCACCAAAAGAACTGGCCCTAGGAGTAGTAGCTAGGGATACTAGGAGTACTAGCTAGGGATCGAGTGTGCGAGATGAACCGGAGAAAGTAAATGCAGAGAGATGAAATGCAAAAAAGACAGAGGGATGTGACTGTTGCTTGTCCGTTTATTTTACCAGGCCACTTATTACTAGGAGTGGTTCGGTTTTGTGATATGACGGCTTTACTGCCGTGCCACGAGCAGGTTGAGACTCGCGTGCAGCGCCGCCCTCTACACCAGTACTACATCGGTCGTGGTTTATTAGTCCCCCATTGAATTTGACTGAAGATTTAACTGACAAAATGTTAGTGCATGTCAACAAAAACTATATCGTTGGATTCATATTTGAACATAGTTTTCAATGATATAATTTTAGGTGACATGCATCAGCATTTATCATACTATATATATTGTTAGTTCAATTTTTGGTCGTACTAATCTATAGTAAGGTGCCCGTGCGTTGCATGGAATAGTGAAATGCATTGATCAGGGAGTTGTTTATTTTGACAAAGGATGTGGGGGTCATCTCATGTGTAATGCGTATCGATAGGTTTCTTCGGATATTATTTCATCTCTAGAGCTCACAAACATTCGGGTGAAATAGATAAAAAAGTATCTTTTGCAAACAAAAGCGTTCAACTGTTCAACCTGCATCCAAAACTTGTGAAGAAATAACACTTATTGTGCTTTGCAAGAAATGATCTTTAAGAATTAGTTTTTGAGTATTGATTGTTATACATGTTGGCTACAGATGACATGGCACTTTCTTATAGTCAACGGTTGGCTATACTATTAAGTATTAACCATGTCCTTATACACCTAAACGGAGGGATTAAATCAGGATGACTTGGAAGGGGGCAGAGGAGATGTAAGAAATGGTTCATCATAAGTCTTTCACCAGTACTGTAGTAAAAATTTGATACATGGAAGATTATAGACTAAACCATAAATGGATACACTTTTATTCATGCGCGATACTCCAATAGAGCAAGATCTTGCATGGAAGTCTCCACATGCTTAGACAGCGGATTACATTGAGCTAAGACTAATGATCAACATTTAACTTGGTAATGCATATGTCCAGGTGAACCTCCTTGGAGTCCTCGTGCACATTGTTGGGGGTCAAATCACACCATGTGTCTTCCATGTCCACATCGGCGAGAAGGTCCCAGCTCGGCACAGTCCTAGTCAGCTTGACGTAGCCAGTGTCGCAGCCCACGTACCTCCGAGGGGTAGTAATACTGAGCACACCACCCATACATCAGCCTCGTGACAGTGTCAGCGTCAGCGGCATCGCCCCTGACGCACAGTACAGAGACGGGGCGGTGGCCTGCGCGGGCCTCGCCAGTGCCCACGATCAAGAGGAAGACGCTGCCGTCCTCCTTCGAGACTAGCAGGCGGTGGTGATCCTCTAGCGACTCAGGCACGGTGAACGGGTAGCACATCTCGTACTTGATGTTCTTCTCCATGGGCCAGTAGTGATAGACAGATTCCTGCATGAGGTGATGCACGAGGTCCACCGGGGAGCCCCAAAACGGCATCGGGCACTCATAGCAGTAGACGAAGGGCTCCTTGGAGGTATCGACGAGGCCGTCCACGAAATGGGAGTTGCCAGTTGAATATATGAGCAAGTTACTACGAGATTTAGTCTGAATAAGCACAAAATAAATCATGACGGCTATAACAGAGATTAAACTAATCATGTGGACTAGCATAGTAGATGAACAAATCAAATCTAGGACACAGACTAAAAACATGAATTCCACCACGATTTCGAACAGGAAGGACAGAAACACATACGGTGCAACGGGAGCAGCACCGTTGGCGTTGAGGTTGTCGCCCATGTCTTTGAGGAAGTGGTTGCCGAGGTCGGGGAAGAAGTCATCGTTGGTGAAGTCGTCGCTACCAGCAGTCGCGAAGTGCGCTCCCCAAATTTCAACAGCTCCCGCCGAATGAAGCGCGGGAGGGAGTGGCTGTAGGGGACGTTGTGGCCGCCGAATGAACGGCAGGAGTAGCCCACGAAGCAGTAGATGGTGATCCTCCCTAGTCTCTACTCTTATCTCTATCTCTACTACTCTTCTTCGTTTTTTATAATATACTAGTTATAGCTGTCAAATCGAATAGTACTACACCGTCCGCTGCACGCCCGGCTGAACACGCCTCCTCGCCTCCATCAAACCCCTCCGTTAAACCCGCATGCAAACCGAGAAACCTACTCCGGCCCGCGGGAGGAAATTTGCCAGTTGCCGTTGGAGAATAATAGAGTCACGTCCAATCCATTTGAGTTAATTGCGTGTATGATTCTCCCTCTATAAAAAGTTAATCCATCCTTAATATTGTATTCTAAGTACTCTGTGGGTTCCACTGTCAGTACAGTGTACATGACTTGCAGGCTGGCTACAGATTCGTATAGAAAGTTAAAACGAAACAAATCCAGCCTTAATCTTCTATTTTAAGTACTCTGTGGGTTCCACTGCCAGTACAGTGGCGAAAGAAGTATATATTAAACAAATAAAAAGCTAAAGTTTAGGACAGAATTTGAACTCAGGTCATCGCGCTGCGAGCATCCGGCCCGGACCAGTACACTAGGTGTTCGTTGTGGACAATGCAAGAGATAAACCTTTATAACAATGAGCCCGTCCGTTGCAACGGATCCAAAGTAGAATAATACATATTCACAAATTTGAAAAAAAACAGTTTAGTTTTGATATACATATCACTAATAATATCTTATGTTTCACTCCAAATATATTCTTTGGGCTGTTTTGATGAAGTAAGGGAGGAATGTGGTTGGTTTCAAGATACTAAGGGTTTTTGTGTAAACTGGAGCAGAGAAGTGGGAATTGTTGCAAAAGGCCACAACTTACATCACAGCCGTTAGATGCAGATCTAATGGTCAGAAATGGTGGATGGCAGACACACCATCATCACTAACTGAGTCTTTTATAGGAGTAGGAGTAGAGAAAAAACCGAGTTGGTGATGATGGTGTGCCTGCCATCTTATAATATAGATTGTCCGATCTACATCTGACGGATAGAATGCAAACAATGACAATTTTACAAAAGATACCCGCACCTCTCTCCACATTTACAGATAAGGCCTTTCCTCGTTCATCCTTATCTCCCACAACCTCATTGTTGAGCAATTAAAAAAAGGAAGTCTCTGGAAAAATCTGGCATGGTGGCTGCTGCCGGCGCCATCCATCCCCATGCCTCCGCCCAGTCCGGCCACCAGTCACCACCACGCCCCACTCCTCCTCACCTTATCTATCATCTTTCTCGAGATATCATTTTTTCGATGAAATGGTCGACATACCATTTTCCAATAAAAATCTCAAGATATCATTAGTTTTTACACATGGGATTACACCTGCATGGGTCAATCACAACAGGTGTTTTGTAAAAAAAACGCATCTTGATGTTCCGTGCAATGCACGGGCATCTTGCTAATTTTTCTGCTTATAATTCCAAACACCACGTAGACACGGTCTTTGACCATTTTACAACTATGTTGGTATCATTGTTAGTGGTCAGCTGGTGCAAGTTATAGCCCCGGGTGTTTTAACCTTTTTTTAGTAATGATATCTGGCGACTGTTCGCCATGAGCTCAATCCTGGCAAATCCCACGTAACCGTCAGATTTTCATCCGACGGTGGCCTGTTTTTAAGCCATAGTATTTGACAAAACCGCCACCCTTGCACACTACTATAACTGCGTCGCGGGCGTTTGCAACTACCATGTCTCCCAGCGAACGTTTGCTGGGGATTGGAGTTAGCACCGATGGCGGTTCGTAGTCGTTCCACGCTCGGGCATTGAACTTTGTAACGATTTTAGATTAGAATATACTACTCCTCCAGTCCTACTCTACTACTACTCTACTCAAGCAAGTTAGGGCATAGTAGTAGGTACTGTAGGGAGTACCAGTACTGTGATCACTCAAGCAAGTTGTCCGGCATCGATATGACCCTACGCTGCTGGTATGTGTCTCGTAAGTCAAGCGGCGTGGTGTAGTCATCATCACCTGTCCACTTCCCGCAGCACATATTCGCTTCTCCATCTTTGTCCGCACATAATCTCGTCCAATCTTCCATCCCCGCTAAGGCGCCTCCCCCCCCCCTCGTCCGAAAACCAAGCACTAACAATGGCAGAACCGAGCAGCGTCCGTCGAAAGAGTGGCTGGAATTCGCTCCCCAGAGAGGTAATCAAGCTCATTGTTTCGCGTGTGGACAATCTCAGTACCATGCCGCTCGGCGCGTGCTCGTTGGGGCTGTACCGTTTACACAAAGCCCTCAGGTCGGAGCTTTTTAAGCCAGCTCCTTGCTTGCTGATGCCGCCTGATCTTCAGAAACGGCGTGTCACGCAGCTTAATGATCGTAGGGTGGCGAGCATCAACCCCCTTGATTACGATCCGATCCCCGTCATGCTCAACTACATTAACGGTATGTACTGGGTCGGCATGAAGACGTCTTGGATGGTGCTCGTCGATGGTCACGGCAGCTGGATGCTCATGGAGGTCTACACCCGGCGATTGATCCCCCTTCCTTCGATTAACACTGCACTACTTTGGCACCGTGGCCCAGAATACTCGGAATCTTATAGTAGCCAACATGATACCAAGTTTGATTTGCTCAAAGTTGTAATCTGCCAAGTGCCCACAAGATCTGCGAATTATAAAGACTTCAGGCTAATTGTGTTCTTCAACCGCGGTCTCGCCTATCCGACAGGTCACTGCGGTAAGTGGATAAATCTGCACATCCATCGCAGGATCATACATCCTCCATGGTTCTCTGATGCCATTGAACACAAGGGATTCATTTACGATGTCGACTCCTTCTATAGCTGGACGTATTGCTGGCCTACTCCAGTCATCGCTACAAATGGCTATTACAGCAGTATGTTACTTTCCTATGATATCATGATGGCTTGCTTATACTACTGTCAATATTTACTGAAAAAATATTCATGCTCATAACATGTTGTTCTTAAGATTGACTACATTAAGATTATTTGACTCCAACTTGATATGATGTTGTAGGCCGCCTGGTGTCTCTACCCTTCCTAATCCCAAAACCTTTCAAAGAAAAGCGGCATGGTAGTTGCAGGTGGTTCCTGGCTCGATCAGACGACGGCGAACGATTGATGATCATTCGCACGTACCGGATGTGTTGTTTCGCGGAATACAATCACAGTCACTGCAAGGTCTTTGAGCAGGATCCCAGCTTCTCTGGGCCTTCAGGAATTTTTGACTGGAGGCTGGTAAGTAGCCTTGGTACATGCTCTTTGTTTCTCGGACTGAATTATCCGATTAACCAGGAGATAACCAACGGCAAGGATCATGATGGCAGCACGGTTTGTTCATCAGGCAAAATTGTGTGTACATAGCGTACCATGCGTCTCTGCATGCACCATACCCTGATGTGTGCCGCCGCGCTCTGCAGCCCAAAGTAGGAGAGAGGGTCGCAAGTATCAGACTTCGACCTGCTGGTTGGAGTTTCCCCCGTCAGGCACCCATCTGGTTCAAGCCGTCAGCCAATCTTTACAGCTTAATAAATAGTAACGTCTAACTGAGCCAGTTAGTTAGATGCGTACACTTGGTGTAGTAGGATCTTTATTTAGTTTGATGCATACACTTGTTCTTTTTTGGTAGCCCTTTTGTAATGATGGCTGATGTTTGGTTTGGAAGAGAGAGCTGCGTCTTTACTCTTCTGGCCTGCTTACTGCTTCTGTTGCACCCCCAGCCCTGGTTGCTGCTACTGCAGTTTTCAATGTACAATCAGTAGTATATTTTGTCTGTTGGTTGAATAAATGTGTTGTTAGAACGACAAACACAATTTTTTGGAAGTCATTGCATGGTCCGATACTTTAGTGCCCCGTACCGTACGTAGCGCATACAACTTTTGGTACAGAACACATTTTCCTCTTGTTGATAACATGCAGCCCACTGATGAAGGCCCAATAGAGGAGCCCATAATTAACTGGAAGGGAGGCTCTCGCATGAATCCGGCCCAGGTATGTTCCCCTAAACATAAATAAGTAAATAAATAAATAAAGCTAAATGCTCATGCACCAGTTCTTTAAATTCACGATTTAAAAGGAGGATATTATTTCCTATGATAGTGTCGTTACATTCAGTCGATATTATTCTAAGGCAAAGATAGCAACCAGTCTTCTTTCTCCCACCATTTTCTTCCTGCAACCAGTGGACCCATGCAAATCGTAGTCAACGTCGTAAATAGTTTTGGTCCATTTTTATTTTTCAATAAGAATGTCCAACCCAGCCCAGCACATTGGCGACAGCACTTTATCCTCCGCCTTGGTGCGCTCGCCGCAGCGCCGCCGTCCGGCCCTGTCAACATAGTGAATCGGGAGAGGACTATAGTTGTGAGTATGACAGTACGGACCCACCAGGTCCACTCCCGAACACAAGCAAGCGCCTCTTTTACTACTCAGATGCACCCCTCGTTTTTTACTCTAATCCACCCTGCTAATATCGGGGACCCACATCATTTTCAACATATAGTCAATTAACGATAGAATTGCACAACTTTTTTTAGTAGTAATTCGGAGGAGCAGGCTATAAACTGGGTTGTGCGGTCTCTGCGGCCCGTCTAACAACATGACCAGCCCAGCAGTTTTTTCTTTGGGAAAATAGGTAGCCCAGTATTTCTTTTTGAAGAATACCCAAGCTAGGCCTATTTGTTTTCTCCAACTTACTGGGCTGCAAATCTTTCAAGACGAGGAGGGATGCATTCCGGCCTGGCCAAAGAGTATGGTCAGTGTGTGTTAAAAGTAATATCAAAGGGGTTGAAAATTCCAAAAACATTATAGCAAATGGGAAATCAGTTTCGTTTTTTGTTTTTGTTCTTCACTAATATTTTATATTTCATTGGATTTAACATGACATAGTACTAATTTATTTTTAAATTTGTTTTAGTATGGCTACTAATTTTTGGATTAAGAATATTTTGTTCCCCAGCAAAATTTACGAATTTTCAAAATTTCGCACATATTTAGTTCAATTTTATAACCCTGGTACTGACGAGAAAATGGGCAGCAATTCTAAAAATGGAAAATGGGCCACAATAAATTCCATATGAATTAGAAAATGAGTAAAAATATAAAAATAATAGCAAATGGGCTATACACGCCACAGATTTCGAGGCTGACTTGTTTACGCAAGGCTTTGTCAGTCAACACACGATTCTAGCAGCAGGGATTGTTGGATGTCCATCCAACGGCCGACGTGCTTCTTCAATCTCTGATCTTCCTGCTCCAGCCGCCTAAACTAGCACTGACGGGACTGCCTGCTCCCACCTCTTGTGGTCTGCTATGATGCCGCGCAGGCTTCACCGGCCCACCCTACTCCCTCCGCTGGCCTAGCCACACACAATCAACTACCTCCTTATTACGCAAAAAAATGATTCCTCCCACTGACATCTAGGGCACACCGGTTGGGAGGCTGACCTGTGGGCCTAATAAGTTGGCGCGTACGCAGGGCTTGTCAACTTAGTCAACAAACGATTCTAGCAACAGTGACCGTTCGATTTGAATCGAACGGTCCTGCTGCTTCTTTCAATCGCTGCTCTTCTTGCACCAGCCGCCCAAACCAGCGCCGGCGAGACCGCCTGCTCCTGCCTCCCGTGGCCGGTTGTGCTGCCGCGGAAGCCTCACCGCCCCCTACTACTCCCACAACTGGCCAGGCCCTGCGGCGACGGCAGCCTCACACCGCAGCCGAACCAGTGAACCCTCGTACTCCTCTCCGCGTGGGCATCCACTGTCGCGTCTTCCCCGTCTCCGCGTCGTCCCCTTCCTAGGCCTCTCCGTCGTCCACCGCCCTGGTGCTCTCGGCGCGGCGTGGTCAACGTGGTCAAGGAACGACTTCCATCGGAAGAGTACTGTACGTGGAGAGGCTGACAGCTGGGTCCACGGCCGCAGCAAGGAAGTGCCTCCTTATAACGTGCAAAATAATTATTCCTCCACCTGACAGCAGGAACCCATCGGACGGGCCACCGTATTTTGCGAAAAAAAGTTTACCCCCGGACTGCTGGGACCCACCAGCTACATCTTCGCACGCAAGGAGTGCCTAACAGTCGGGACCCACCTGGTCGAAGCGTACGTACCGATGTCATTCTGGTCGCAAACATGTACGTACATACTGGTCGATGTAGAGGCGCACACGTGTTGTAGTAGAGGCGCGCACGTAGCATGTACACGTACGTACAGCGGCCAGGGTGCAAGAAAGTAAATACAGCCACGTACGTACATACGGGCGGGATCTCGAACGCCTACTCGCACATACGTATGGCCAGGGCTCGTGTACATGGCTGTGGCTGGGTCGGAACGGAGAAACTGCGTCATCGTCGTGTTCATGGGAAGGCAACGGAATGCGCCGTGTTCATCGGGAGGCAACGGAACGCGTGCTATTCATCGGGAGCCAACCTGCTTGGACAGAACAGCCGATGGAAACGAGGCTTGGCGTACCGCAGAACGGAGGAAACGGCCTTGTGTTCGACCGGCCATGATGGAAACGGGATCCTGTTCATCGAGAGGGGTCTGGCGTACCGCAAAACGGAGGAAACGGACCTCCTACGGTCGAAGCGGGGTGTCACGCCCAAGATGCGACCCTATCCTAAAGGAACACGAAGGTCCCACCAAGGATAGAAGCGCATCTTGAAGACGCTTTTGCAAGGTGGATATCATTACATCAACATTACATAATATTTGGGGATACATACAAGGCACACAAATGCCGCAAGAATACATCAATACATCATACATAAGATCAACATCCGACTACGGATGAAACACAAACAGAAGCTCAAGCGACTTCCACCCTGCTAGCCCAGGCTGCTGACCTGGAACCTATCCCCTGATCAAAGAAGAAGCAGAAGAAGAACTCCAAAACAAGTAACATCGCTCTCGCGTCATGATCATCGCAAAACCTGTACCTGCAACTGGTGGTGTAGTAATCTGTGAGCCACGAGGACTCAGCAATCCCATTACCATGGGTATCAAGACTAGCAAAGCTTAATGGGTAAGGAAAGGATAATTGGTGACGTTGCAGCAGCGACTAAGCAAGTATGGTGGCTAACCTACGCAAAAGAGAGCGAGAAGAGAAGCAAAGGAACGGTCGTGAAACTAACAATGATCAAGAAGGGATCCTGAACTCCTACTTACGTCAAACATAACCCAAAAACCGTGTTCACTTCCCGGACTCCGCCGAGAAGAGACCATCACGGCTACACACACGGTTGATGCGGTTTAAATAAGGTCAAGTGTCAAGTTCTGTACAACCGGATATTAACAAATTCCCATCTGCCACGTAACCGCGGGCACGGCTTTCGAAAGATAATACCCTGCAGGGGTGTCCCAACTTAGCCCATTATAAGCTCTCACGGTCAACGAAGGATATTCCTTCTCCCGGGAAGACCCGATCAGTCTCGGAATCCCGGTTACAAGACATTTCGACAATGGTAAAACAAGACCAGCAAAGCCGCCCGATGTGCCGACATCCCGATAGGAGCTGCACATATCTCGTTCTCAGGGCAACACCGGATAAGTCAAGCTACGAGTAAAACCAGACCTCGAGTTTCCCCGAGGTGGCCCCGCAGGCTGCTCGGTTCGGACCAACACTTAGAGAAGCACTGGCCCGGGGGGTAAAATAAGATGACCCTCGAGAGAGCGACTCCCTAGGGAAAATAAATAGGCTAGGCAAATGGTAAAACCAAGGTTGGGCCTTGCTGGAAGAGTTTTATTCAAAGCGAACTGTCAAGGGGGTCCCATAAATCACCCAACCGTGTAAGGAACGCAAAATCCGGCAACATAACACCGGTATGACGGAAACTAGGGCGGCAAGAGTGGAACAAAACACCAGGCATAAGGCCGAGCCTTCCACCCTTTACCAAATATATAGATGCATTAATAATATAAGAGATATTGTGATATCGCAACATAAACATAAACCAACATGGAGCAATCTTCATCTTCACCTGCAACTAGCAACGCTATAAGAGGGGCTGAGCAAAGCGGTAACATAGCCAAACAACGGTTTGCTAGGAAGGGTGACAAAGGTTAGAGGTTCATGGCAATTTGGGAGGCTTGAGGAGCAAGTGAATAGGTAACGCAGCATAGCGATAGAGCGAAGCAACTAGCATAGCAATGATAGTAATGAGATCCAAGGTGACGGTCATCTTGCCTGAAATCCCGCTAGGAAGAAGAACGAATCCATGAAGAAGATGAAGCCACGAAGACGAACGAATCCTCACGATCGCAACGACACGGGAACTATCGAGAACAAGCACACAACAAGGTAAACACACCACACATGAACACGGCATGATGCTCAAACAAGAATGATGCATGACAAGGCTATATGAAGCTACACATGGTAAGAGATGATGCATACAAGAGCACACATCAAGGCAAGTTTAAATGAGGCCGGAAACAACATATAACAATTCCGGTAAGTCCTCATATGCAAATTTCGAAATTGGTCCAGAACTGAATAAACTTTATATTCAAGTTGTTAAAAAGCAAGTTAAAGAGTACCATGATGGTCTACACGAAATTCTAGTCAAGTTACATATAAAGTTCATTAGATTCGGAGTTACGGCCTAGAAGATATGATCAAAACAAGTTAAACATGGTATTGATGCAAAATGCATACAAACATCAAGCAAACACCTCAAAACAAGGATGCAACATGATAATATGAGACTACATGCAAAACTAAGCAAGTTTCATATAGAGCATGCTCAAAACGGAGCAACGGTGCAACACATACACTCCAAACAAGACATAGCAACAATCTGGCCATAACAGCAACTATGCAACTAGCAAGCATCAAAACAATATGCTACAGCACCTTAACATGAAAACAAATGACATGTAAATGAAGTACAGGTAAAGCACAACAAAACATGAACACTGATCTGTCTCCAGAAATCACTAGAACATGCTCAAAAGGACATGGCAAGATTGCAAATAATAACAGGTTCACAGACTTGGCAGAATTACTGGACATGACAGAAATAACATCAGGTAGCAATGTTCAGACCACGAAATCAACATGCTACAGGAACTTAACATGGAAAACCAAGGCATGGCATGAATCTACTCAAAGCATATGATAAAAGTCCCTTAATGACCATAAGCCAAAAAGGAACAGAAGATATGATGGCAAGCATGTAAACATAGCAAGTTCTGTTATCAGGTTTCAGACTTGGCAGAAAACGACTTGGAGAAATCACGAAGTCCCTGAAATCAGAAACATTACGGGGCCTAGTTTGCATGCTTGTGATAGTCACCACAGAGATCAAAAAAAATACATGGCATACACCACTGGAAATATGGCATGGCATACAACAAAACACATGTAGATCTCATGCCCATAAGAGGCACAGATTAAATGATACAAAAATGACAAATCTCCAAGTTCTGATAAGAACCAGAAGATAACAGCAATTAGCCCTCTTGCAACAGATATTTGGGCATCAGGATGACCTCTAATGAACATGGTGCAATGGAACAAAATGTAGAGCATCACGAGGCGAACAATTTGACATATTACACGCGTGAAACGGAGCAACATGCAAGGAGTTATGCAACGATGAACATGGGCACATATTGTGAGGATTAAAGACTTGGGAAAAAATACGGGGAAGAGGAAAAGTAAACGCACGGCGGGTTTGGATCCAGATCGAGCCGAGCTCGGGCCGGCTCGGGCCGGAGGACGGCGGCAGAGGCGCGCCGGCGGGGAGAGGAGGGAGGAGGCCGGAGGGGCGGGTGGAGGAGCTCGGGCTCCGACCGGCGAGAAGGAGGCCGGCGAGGCGCCATGGCACGGGCGGCGGAGGCGGGGTGGCGCGGCGTCGGCGGGGCTCG
>NC_057799.1:230459035-230490714 GCF_018294505.1 Triticum aestivum
CAGACGGCGGCGGCCGGTGAGCGGGCGACGGAGGCGCGGGGCGCCGGAGGGGAGGAGCGAGCGCGCGGGGAGGCGAGCGCCTCGGGGCGGCGGCGGCGGCTCGGGCCCGCGCGGGCCCCGGATGGGCTCCGCGGGCCGCGGCGGCGGGAGGAGAGAGAGAGGACCGGCGGGGCTGACGTGGCGCGACGCCACTGGCCGGGAGCGGCGGCGCGACTGCGTCCGGTCCGGGACGGACATGTCCGGCGTGGTGGGGTAGAAAATTAGGGTTTGGACTGCGATTTTGGACGGGGGAGGTGTTTAAATAGGTAGAGGGAGCTAGGAGAGTCCAAACGGGGTGCGGTTTTCGCCCACGCGATCGTGATCGAACGACCGAGAGCATGGCGGAGACTTAGAGGGGTTTTGGGTCTGTTAGAAGGGGGGTTTTGCTGCAACACACAAATGGACTTTGCGGATGCCCGGTTAACCGTTGGAGTACCAAACGACCTCCAAATGGAACGAAACTTGACCGGTGGTCTCCCGGTGGTATACCAAGGCCACTTGGCAAGACTCGGTCCATTCCGAGAATGTTCAACACTCGCTCACGAAAAGAAGACAAGAGGGGGCGCCGGATGACAACGGAGTGCCGGATTGCAAAACGGACAACGGGGAAAATGCTCGGATGCATGAGACGAACACTTATGCAAATGCAATGCACATGATGACATGATATGAAATGCAGAAGATGACATGGCAAAATGCAACACGCCAGCAAATGACATGGCAACAACGACGAATAACTGGCAGACACTTGGCACGTCGGATCCGGGGCGTTACAACACTCCTCCACTAACAAGAGATCTTGTTGAGGATATAGACCTTAGAGTCACCCGCCAGGAGGGGCCGGGTTACTCATATGGTCGTTGCCAGAAGCCCGGAGCCAAGCTTGAAGACGATGGGCCAGAGATGGGCTTAAGACCCGGATATGGCTTAAGGCCCGTAGTTACAATCATTATTATGGTAGAACTTGTAGTGTAAGGCAAGGATAGTTGAGAGTCCGAGCCGGACACTCTTATGAGCCGTCCGGGACTCTGAGAGCTGCTGGGCGTCAGCCTCCCTATATAAAGGGACGACCGGGCAGCGGTTTAGGACAAGAAAGATCTCGACGAGAGCCAGGCCAAGCAGTTAAGCTCCCTGGTCATCGAAACCCTAATCAATATCACCTCAAACTGGACGTAGGCCTTACCTTCACCGTAAGGGGCCGAACCAGTATAACCCTCGTGTTCCTTGTCCCACTTAACCCCTTCAAGCTTCCTAGTTGCAATGGCTCCACGACTAAGTCCTAGCTCGAGGACATCTGCCGTGACAATTCCACGACAGTTGGCGCCCACCGTGGGGCTAGCGCACAGTGGATTTGAGTTCTTGAAGGGCAGCTTCGAAGGGCTCAAGGGATACGCTATGGGCCGGATGACCAAGAGTCGTCGCGGCAAGCTCTACATCGACGATACAAACTGGGGCCCCGACGCCGGCTCAATTGAGTACGGTTACCGGGTCCCCTTCGGCGGAATTCATGTGTTCATCGACAAGATTGGTGAGCCGGGCCCTGAGCCGGATCTCCGCGCCGATCTCATCGAGACGGCTCAGCGTGCATGACCCGCCCGGGCCCGGCCTGCCGTAAGGCATGCTTTTGTGGGATGCGTCCATGGAGGGATCTCTGATCGATCTGGGTCTGGTGATGAGACGGCCGCCGGCTCGGACGGCGAGTCGTCCACCGATGAGTCAAACTCGTTGTATCAACTTCAAGATGGCCGGCTCATGGGTTATTCCAATGGTGACAGTGTTCCGGACCCGTTTGAGCCGCCGAGTCAGGTTGGGGTCTTTATGACCGGTGCATAGCCTGTTCAGAACCCTGCTGCTGGAGCGGGAAACCCGGTGCCCTCGCCGGCTCAGGTGCTAATGGATCTCATGGACAAGATGACGGCCCTGTTAACCGCCACGGTTGACCCGGCGGATCAAGCTCAGCATGATGCGGAGGTGGCACAGTTAAAATTGGATCTAGTGAAGGCTAAGGAGGATCTGGCAGCGGAAGGGATCAGGATGGCCGCAGAGCGGGCGGCTCTCGATGCCCAAACCCAGTTGATTCAAGCGCAATCCTTCCGGCTCACGATGGATCAAAACGCGTCCAATGAGGTCCTGAGAAGGAGGCATCAAAAGGCCCAATCTCGACTCCCTCCGGTTTACGATCCACGCAACCTCTTCAACACGCCAGGTGCAGGGTCTAGTAACCCGCCTGGGGTCATAGTGCCCAGGTCGGGGACCCCTATTCAGCCACAAGTAATGGGGCCTCCCCAGATGCCCCCTGCCCCGCCTCAATACGTACCAATACCACCGGGTCATTATAACAACCCGCTGGAGAACATGGTCGCTGTGGCAGCACGGCTGGCGGCTCTTCCGGTCGACGGCGACTCTCCGACGGCTATTGAAACCCGCCGGGTTAGGGAACTCCTTCAGACAGCACTGGCACAGCAAGAGGCGTACTCCTACAGCCGGGACAGGATCCACTCGACCCCTCGTCCAGGCCGGAGCCCGATTTACAGCCGGCACATGGTCTCAGCGACCGGCTCAAGTAACGTCCGACGCCATGACCCGCCGCCTGGCCATGGCCCGGCTCATAATGGAGTCTTTCACGCAGCAGACCAAGACAGAGCACGGCAAGAGGTGGAGCAGGTGCCTCAGTTGACGGCCTACCAGACTCCTCTGGCTTATCCGACGACGTCCGTCGATCTGGGTATCCCTACCAGGACTGGGGGTGTCCCTTGCTTAGTACCAGCTATCCGCAATGAATGTTTACCCAAGGACTTCAAAGGCCCTAGGAAGGTGCCCAACTACACGGCTGACTTACAACCCGCAGCCTGGATCGAGAGTTACGAGATGGCCATGGAACTACTGGAGGTCAGTGAGGCGGCAATGGCCAAGTACTTCACCATGATGTTGGATGGGACTGCCCGCACTTGGTTGAAAGGGCTACCACTGAACTCCATCGGGTCTTGGGCTGAGCTGAAAGCCCGGTTCATCCAAAACTTTAAGGATACCTGCAGGCAGTCTATGTCAATTGTGGATTTGACTAACTGTAAGCAGCAGGAGGGTGAATCCACGACGCATTGGGTTCGCCGGGTCAAGGAGATCATACATTCGTCAGATAAGATGGATGCCGGCTCTGCAGTCTTAATGCTGGAACAGAATTGTCGTTTCGTGCCCCTGAAGATGAAACTTGGGCGGCTTAAGCGCGACTGAAGTGATATGGGTACACTAATGGAGGCTCTTGTCAAATACGCCGATTCTGATGGTACCAAGGATCCCCCTTCAGATGATGAAAGGGCAGGGAAGGGAAAGAAGAATGGCAATGGCAAGGGTCCTCAGCATAACCCGGGGAACCAAGGAGGAGGCAAGCGCAAGGCCGATGGCAGCCTAGAGTTTGTAGCCAACGCCAGCTCACAAGGTAATAACCAGCGACGCAAGGGGAGGCCCCCTCCCCGAGGCGCCGGGTCAGGCCCGACACTGGAGCAACTGTTGAATGAGCCTTGTCCAAGGCATGGCTCTAGAGAGAAGCCAGCGACTCATCTATGGAAGGATTGTGCAATCATGAAGGCCTTTAAAAGCTACAATGGCCCGGGCGGCAGCTCAGGCGCCGGCGGTTTTCATGGCCCGGGCGGCGGCTCAAATTCTAATCCTCAGAACGGTCAAGGGGGCTTTAATCAACAGTCAGGTCAGGGTCATCAACAGCAGCAGGGGGGTTATCAGACCAATCCAAAGCAGCTTAGCGGCAGACAATATCATGTGTTTACCACCAGTTTGTGTAAGCGAGATCAGAAGCTTCATAAGAGAGCTGTGAATGCTGTTGAGCCGGCGGTTCCACGCTACTTACGGTGGTCTGAGCAGCCTATAGTGTGGAGTAGGGAGGATCACCCTCCACGGGTGGATAATCCGGGTCACTTGGCCCTAGTGGTGGCCCCTCAGGTCGGAGGATATAAGTTCACTAAGGTGCTCATGGACGGAGGCAGTAGCATCAACATCCTCTATTATGAGACTTTTCGTCGTATGGGATTGATTGATAAAAACCTCAGCCAGTCCAACACTATTTTCCACGGTGTGGTACCTGGTAAGTCGGCTTATCCAGTTGGCAAGATTGAATTGGAAGTGGCCTTTGGAGATGAGAACAACTACAGGGTGGAGAAATTGACCTTTGAGGTGGTCAAGATAAGAAGCCCATACCATGCTATATTTGGACGGCCGGCTTACGCCAAGTTCATGGCACGGCCGTGTTATGTGTACTTACAGCTCAAGATGCCGGGTCACAATGGGACCATTACGGTTCACGGCAGCCGGAAAGTGGCTCTGGGGTGTGAGGAAGGCGATGCGGCTTATGCAGAATCTGTTTGTGCAACAGAGGAGTTGAAGTTTTACAAAGATAGTGTTGACCCAACAGATATGACCTCTCTGAAAAAGCCAACTACGGAGAATGAGCCGACGATGAAATTTTAGTCGGCTGATGAAACTAAGCTTGTTGATTTTGTTCCAGGAGATTCATCTCAACAGTTTAGTATCAGTGCCAATCTGGATCCGAAATAGGAAAGCGCGCTCATCGAGTTCATCCGTGAGAATGGGGACATCTTCGCATGGAAACCTTCAGACATGCCAGGTGTACCTAGAGAACTCGCTGAGCACACTCTCAATGTTGATCCGAAATTTAAGCCGGTCAGGAAGTCCCTTCGGCGGTTTAATGAAGAGAGGCGGAAAGCTATTGGTGAAGAGGTGGCCCGGCTCTTGGCAGCCGGGTTTATTGTTGAAGTCTTTCACCCAGAGTGGTTAGCTAACCCGGTGCTCGTACTCAAGAAGAACGGCACTTGGCGGATGTGTGTGGACTACACGGACTTGAACCAAGCGTGTCCGGCTGATCCTTTCGCCCTTCCCCGTATTGATCAAATTATTGATGCTACGGCCGGTTGTGCGCGTTTAAGTTTCCTAGACGCTTATTCCGGATATCATCAGATTAAAATGGCGGTTAAGGACCAGGAGAAGACAGCGTTCATCACTCCCTTTGGAGCCTTCTGCTATGTGTCCATGCCTTTTGGGCTCAAGTGTGCACAGGCGACTTATCAGTGTTGCATGCAGAACTGTCTTCATAAACAGATTGGGCGCAATGTTCATGCTTATGTGGATGATATTGTGGTTAAGTCCATAAAGGAGGAAACCCTGATAGATGATTTGAGAGAAACCTTTGATAATCTCCGGGTCTACAAGATGATGCTTAACCCGGCCAAGTGTGTCTTTGGTGTTCCTGCAGGCAAGCTCTTGGGGTTTTTGGTTTCTGACAGAGGCATTGAACCTAACCCAGAGAAGATAAAGGCCATCACCTCCCTGGCTAAGCCGGCGTGTATAAATGACATTCAGCGCTTGGCGGGTCGCATCGCTGCATTAAGCCGATTTATAAGCCGTCTGGGTGAGAAGGCCATGCCATTATATCAGTTGATGAAAAAGACTGATAACTTTGTCTGGAATGATGCAGCTGATACTGCCTTCGAGGATTTGAAGAAGCAGTTGGCAGAGCCTCCAGTCCTTGCTGCTCCGGTTGATAAGGAGCCCTTATTATTATATGTAGCGGCGAACACACGAGCCGTCAGTGTGGCTATTGTGGTGGAGCGCAAGGAGGAGGGTAAGGAGCATCCGGTTCAGCAGCCGGTTTATTATGTCAGCGAAGTGCTCATTGAGTCCAAGCAGCGGTACCCGCATTGGCAGAAGCTTGTGTATGGTGTGTTCATGGCGAGCCGGAAACTTAAGCATTATTTTCAGGGTCATCCCATCACTGTCGTCAGTTCTGCCCCTCTTGGTGATATCATTCAAAACAGAGAGGCCACAGGGAGAATTGCTAAGTGGGCTATAGAACTTGGACCTCATGGTCTCAAATACGTGCCACGCACTGCTGTTAAATCTCAGGCCTTGGTGGATTTCATCAATGATTGGACAGAGTCACAGGTGCCCGAGCAGAAGCCGGATAACACATATTGGACTATTTACTTTGATGGGTCCAGGCAGTTGGAGGGCTCGGGGGCTGGAGTCGTGTTGGCTTCCCCTAAAGGTGACAAGTTCCATTATGTGCTACAGTTGCTCTTTCCTTGCACTAACAACGCGGCTGAGTACGAGGCCTTGCTCCATGGTCTTCGGATGGCTAAAGAGATGAGCTTAAGCCGGATAAGGTGCTTCGGTGACTCAGACTTGGTGGCTCAACAGGTATCAGGAACGTGGGATTCCAAGGATCCTCTCATGGCGGCTTATCGCCGCGAGGTTGATGCCATTGCTGGGCAGTTTCAGGGTTACCAAGTGGAACACATCGATCGCAGGAAGAACGAGGCGGCGGATGCTTTAAGCCGACTGGGCTCTCAGCGAAAACCGGTGCCGCCTAACACTTTCCTGGACGTCCTGTATAGCCCTTCTGTTAAGTTGCCTACAGAGGAAGATTTGGCTGTCCCCGACCCGGAGGCACGACTGGTGGCGGCTCTCCATATCATACCAGACTGGACAATGCCGTATCTGGCTTACATGACCCAGGGCGAGTTGCCTGAGGATGAAACTTTGGCCAGGCAAATAACCCGGCGGGCTAAGTCAATGATCGTTATCGATGGCGAGCTGCATCATCGCAGTGTTACAGGGGCGTTTCAGCGTTGTGTCTCCCCTGAGGAAGGTCAAGAAATCTTGCGTGAGATCCATGAAGGGGATTGTGGCCATCACGCCGGCTCAAAGTCTCTTGTGGCCAAGGCTTTTCGCCATGGTTTTTATTGGCTGACGGCTCATGCTGATGCGGAGGACTTGGTCAGTAAATGTGATGGTTGCCAGAGGTTCTCATGACGGGCTCATGTGCCGGCACAGGAGCTGAGGATGATCCCAATCACTTGGCCCTTTGCGGTCTGGGGGCTTGATATGGTTGGGCCTTTTAAAAGGTCCAAGGATAAGAAGACCCACCTCTTGGTGGCAGTTGACAAATTCACAAAGTGGGTGGAAGCTGAGCCAGTTAGCAAGTGCGATGCAGCCACGGCGGTTCAATTTATGAAAAATGTGATTTTCCGCTTTGGCTTTCCGCACAGCATTATAACTGACAATGGCACCAATCTATCCAAAGGCTTCATGGAAGAGTTTTGTCAACGAGAGCATATCCGACTTGATGTCTCCTCAGTTGCTCATCCTCAATCCAATGGTCAAGCTGAGAGAGCTAATCAGGAGATTCTGAAGGGCATCAAGCCCCGGCTTTTGGTCCCTTTGCAACAGACGCCGGGTTGTTGGGTGGAGGAGCTGCCCTCCGTGTTATGGAGCATCAACACTACTCCTAACAGGTCTACAGGCTTCACGCCTTTCTTCATGGTTTATGGGGCAGAGGCCGTCCTCCCCAGTGACATCCGTCATGACTCACCTCGAGTGGCGGCTTATGTCGAGGCGGACAATGAGCAGGCGCGCCAAGATGCTCTTGACTTGTTGGACGAACAGCGTGATGTGGCCGCAGCTCGCTCCGCGATTTACCAACAAGACCTGCGCCGTTATCATAGTCGCCGGGTTAAAACTCGGGTCTTCCAGGAAGGGGATCTCGTGCTCCGGCTTATCCAAGATCTAACTGATACGCACAAACTATCCCCGCCTTGGGAAGGGCCCTTTGTGGTCAGCAAGAACTTGCACAACGGGTCATATTACCTCATTGACGTCCGGGAGCACAAAGATTCACGTAAGTCGGAGGAAGAGACCCGTCGGCCGTGGAACATAGCTCAGCTTCGGCCTTGCTACACTTGAGCCACCGGCTCTCATAATGTACATATTTCTCTCAGCCATGTATATATTATGATAAAGCAATAAAACAGGACCTCTGTCCTTTTTTCTCCTCCAAATGAGCATGTGTTTTCTTTGCAAAGATCAACATGGTAACTTGAAGGAGGATCCGGCTTATGATCGTATTCGAATCTAGCCGCAGGTAATAAGGTCACTTGGGGGCTTCCTGTTAAAACATGGGTCGTATTCGAACCAAAGAGAGCATAGCTGTCGATACCCATTTGATTGGCAAAGTGCCAAGCTCATTGAGAGGTTTTCTCTGATCATATTTGAATCATAGTTTAACCCCTTTGAGAACCGACGTGGATCGTATTCGAATCAGCGTCGTTAAACAATTCTTAAAATCACTTGGGGGCTTCCTGTTCAAACATGGGTCGTATTCGAACCAAAGAGAACATAGCTGTCGGTACCCTCTTGATTGGCATCGCCACACCCGCTGGGGGCTATATGATCGTATCCGAATCTTAGCTTAACCCCTTTGGGCCGGGTCTTTGGTCGAATTCGAACCGGAAGCCCCCAAGTTCTCTGATTATGTGAAAGTGTGTACAGCCGGGTCTCGCTTGGCCAGTTTAAACTTTGATTTCTAGTGATAGTTGGGCACAATGGGTGTTATTAAGACAGGTAAACCAGAATTGAGGTGCCAACCTTATTGCCCGGGTTATCTAAACCAGAAGTATGCTTGCAGGCCGCTAAGTATGATATTACGGCTGCATTAAGGATATAATTGGAGATCAGTCCTTTTTTGATTCACATTCCGGGTTATATATCTAAAACTTATGATTCTCAGGGCGGTAAGCCGCCTCGAGACTTGTGATTTGACCTTCTATGCAGGATAAGTTAAAGACAGCTATTTTGAGATAAAGGAAAACAAAGGATTGATCATGACCCGGAGAAACATAAGGGAGACAACTTCATCAGACTTTAACATTCAAGGCGTGCACGATGGCACCGCAAGGATAAAAGTATTGGTCCTACTCTATTACAAAGACTCATTGAGTCCAAAAGGGTGGAACATTGTTTGGTAAGCCGGCTGCAGAAGCTACGACGCTTGCTGGGTGGAAGTCTCCGGCTCATTTCTTTCTTCTCCTCCGGCTGTCCCCAAGGTCTGGAAAGTCGACGACTTCCAATCGATGCCGCTCAGCGCCTCGAATTGGGCTTCCTCGTCAATTAACTCAGCCGGGTCAATCTCCGGGGCAAAGGTGTGCTGACGAGCCGGCGGAATTAAACTCAGAGCTTCATAGCGAGGGGTTCGAATCCTCTGATTTTCTGCGTTATAACCCGGCTGGTACTTCGTCAGATCCGTGTCATTGCCAATAAGAGTTGCCACCGGGCGCTGTTGGGAATCGTAGCATAATTTAAAATTTTCCTACACTCACCAAGATGCATCTATGGAGTCTACTAGAAACGAGGGGAAAGGAGTGCATCTACATACCCTTGTAGATCGCGAGCGGAAGCGTTCCAATGAACGTGGATGACGGAGTCGTACTCGCCGTGATCCAAATCACCGATGACCGAGTGTCGAACGTACGGCACCTCCGCGTTCAACACACGTACGGTGCAGCGACGTCTCCTCCTTCTTGATCCAGCAAGGGGGGAGGAGAGGTTGATGGAGATCCAACAGCATGACGGCGTGGTGGTGGATGTAGCGGGTCTCCGGCAGGGCTTCGCCAAGCTTCTGCGAGAGAGAGAGAGAGAGAGAGAGAGAGAGAGGTGTTGCAGGGGAGGAGGGAGGCGCCCAAGGCTTAGATCTTGCTGCCCTCCCTTCCCCCCACTATATATAGGGCCAAGGGAGAGGGGGGGCGCAGCCTTGCCCCTTCCTCCAAGGAAGGGTGCGGCCAGGGGGGAGTCCTTCCCCCCCAAGGCACCTCGGAGGTGCCTTCCCCCTTTAGGACTCTCCCTTTTTTCTTATCTCTTGCGCATGGGCCTCTTGGGGCTGGTGCCCTTGGCCCATATAGGCCAAGGCGCACCCCTTACAGCCCATGTGGCCCCCCGGGGCTGATGGACCCCCTTGGTGGACCCCCGGACCCCTTTCGGCACTCCCGGTACAATACCGATAAAGCGCGAAACCTTTCCGGCGACCAAAATAAGACTTCCCATATATAAATCTTTACCTCCGGACCATTTCGCAACCTCTCGTGACGTCCGGGATCTCATCCGGGACTCCGAACAACTTTCGGGTTTCCGCATACATATATCTCTACAACCCTAGCGTCACCGGACCTTAAGTGTGTAGACCCTACGGGTTCGGGAGACATGCAGACATGACCGAGACGCCTCTCCGGTCAATAACCAACAGCGGGATCTGGATACCCATGTTGGCTCCCACATGTTCCACGATGATATCATCGGATGAACCACGGTGTCGAGGATTCAATCAATCCGTATGCAATTCCCTTTGTCAATCGGTATGTTACTTGCCCGAGATTCGATCGTCGGTATCCCAATACCTTGTTCAATCTCGTTACCGGCAAGTCTCTTTACTCGTACCGCAATGCATGATCCCGTGACTAACGCCTTAGTCACATTGAGCTCATTATGATGATGCATTACCAAGTGGGCCCAGAGATACCTCTCCGTTTACACGGAGTGACAAATCCCAGTCTCGATCCGTGCCAACCCAACAGACACTTTCGGAGATACCCGTAATGCACCTTTATAGTCACCCAGTTACGTTGTGACGTTTGGCACACCCAAAGCACTCCTACGGTATCCGGGAGTTGCACGATCTCATGGTCTAAGGAAAAGATACTTGACATTGGAAAAGCTCTAGCAAACGAAACTACACGATCTTTTATGCTATGCTTAAGTTGGGTCTTGTCCATCACATCATTCTCCTAATGATGTGATCCCGTTATCAATGACATCCTATGTCCATAGTCAGGAAACCATGACTATCTGTTGATCAACGAGCTAGTCAACTAGAGGCTTACTAGGGACAGGTTGTGGTCTATGTATTCACACATGTATTACGATTTCCGGACAATACAATTATAGCATGAATAAAAGACTATTATCATGAACACAGAAATATAATAATAACCATTTATTATTGCCTCTAGGGCATATTTCCAACAGATCGTATCTTCTATACGACTCATGCTCGACCTTTCGGTCCTCCGTGTTCCGAGGCCATGTCTGTACATTCTAGGCTCGTCAAGTCAACCTAAGTGTATTGCGTGTGTTCCGAGGCCATGTCTGTACATGCTAGGCTCGTCAACACCCGTTGTATTCGAACGTTAGAATCTATCACACCCGATCATCACGTGGTGCTTCGAAACAACGAACCTTCGCAACGGTGCACAGTTAGGGTGAACACTTTCTTGAAATTATTATAAGGGATCATCTTACTTACTACCGTCGTTCTAAGCAAATAAGATGCAAAAACATGATAAACATCACATGCAATCAAATAGTGACATGATATGGCCAATATCATCATGCTCCTTTGATCTCCATCTTCGGGGCACCATGATCATCTTCGTCACCGGCATGACACCATGATCTCCATCATCATGATCTCCATCATTGTGTCTTCATGAAGTCGTCACGCCAACGATTACTTCTACTTCTATGGCTAACTTGTTTAGCAACAAAGTAAAGTAATTTACATGGCGTTATTCAATGACACGCAGGTCATACAAAATAATAAAGACAACTCCTATGGCTCCTGCCGGTTGTCGTACTCATCGACATGCAAGTCGTGATTCCTATTACAAGAATATGATCAATCTCATACATCACATATATCATTCATCACATCTTCTGGCCATATCACATCACATAGCACTTGCTGCAAAAACAAGTTAGACGTCCTCTAATTGTTGTTGCAAGTTTTTACGTGGTTTGTAGGTTTCTAGCAAGAACGTTTCTTACCTACGTATGACCACAACGTGATTTGCCAATTTCTATTTACCCTTCATAAGGACCCTTTTCATCGAATCTGTTCCGACTAAAGTAGGAGAGACAGACACCCGCTAGCCACCTTATGCAACTAGTGCATGTCAGTCGGTGGAACCTGTCTCACGTAAGAGTACGTGTAAGGTCGGTCCGGGCCGCTTCATCCTACAATGCCGTCGAAACAAGAAAAGACTAGTAGCGGCAAGAAGAATTGGCAAACTCAACGCCCACAACTGCTTTGTGTTCTACTCGTGCATAGTAACTACGCATAGACCTGGCTCATGATGCCACTGTTGGGAATCGTAGCATAATTTAAAATTTTCCTACGCTCACCAAGATGCATCTATGGAGTCTACTAGCAACGAAGGGAAAGGAGTGGATCTACATACCCTTGTAGATCGCAAGCGGAAGCGTTCCAATGAACGTGGATGACGGAGTCGTACTCGCCGTGATCCAAATCACCGATGACCGAGTGCCGAACGGACGGCACCTCCGCGTTCAACACACGTACGGTGCAGCGACGTCTCCTCCTTCTTGATCCAGCAAGGGGGAAGGAGAGGTTGATGGAGATCCAACAGCACGACGGCGTGGTGGTGGATGTAGCGGCTCTCCGGCAGGGCTTCGCAAGCTTCTGCGAGAGAGAGAGGTGTTGCAGGGGAGGAGGGAGGCGCCCAAGGCTTAGATGTTGCTGCCCTCCCTTCCCCCCACTA
Source organism: Triticum aestivum (assembly GCF_018294505.1). Taxonomy (NCBI): domain Eukaryota; kingdom Viridiplantae; phylum Streptophyta; class Magnoliopsida; order Poales; family Poaceae; genus Triticum; species Triticum aestivum. Next base: position 230,471,488 of record NC_057799.1, read on the forward strand.
TATATAGGGCCAAGGGAGAGAGGGGGGCGCAGCCTTGCCCCTTCCTCCAAGGAAGGGTGCGGCCAGGGGGGAGTCCTTCCCCCCCAAGGCACCTCGGAGGTGCCTTCCCCTTTTAGGACTCTCCCTTTTTTCTTATCTCTTGCGCATGGGCCTCTTGGGGCTGGTTCCCTTGGCCCATATAGGCCAAGGCGCACCCCTTACAGCCCATGTGGCCCCCCGGGGCTGGTGGACCCCCTTGGTGGACCCCCGGACCCCTTTCGGCACTCCCGGTACAATACCGATAAAGTGCGAAACTTTTCCGGCGACCAAAATAAGACTTCCCATATATAAATCTTTACCTCCGGACCATTCCGGAACCTCTCGTGACGTCCGGGATCTCATCCGGGACTCCGAACAACTTTCGGGTTTCCGCATACATATATCTCTACAACCCTAGCGTCACCGGACCTTAAGTGTGTAGACCCTACGGGTTCGGGAGACATGCAGACATGACCGAGACGCCTCCCCGGTCAATAACCAACAGCGGGATCTGGATACCCATGTTGGCTCCCACATGTTCCACGATGATATCATCGGATGAACCACGGTGTCGAGGATTCAATCAATCCGTATGCAATTCCCTTTGTCAATCGGTATGTTACTTGCCCGAGATTCGATCGTCGGTATCCCAATACCTTGTTCAATCTCGTTACCGGCAAGTCTCTTTACTCGTACCGCAATGCATGATCCCGTGACTAACGCCTTAGTCATATTGAGCTCATTATGATGATGCATTACCGAGTGGGCCCAGAGATACCTCTCCGTCACACGGAGTGACAAATCCCAGTCTCGATCCGTGCCAACCCAACAGACATTTTCGGAGATACCCGTAATGCACCTTTATAGTCACCCAGTTACGTTGTGACGTTTGGCACACCCAAAGCACTCCTACGGTATCCGGGAGTTGCACGATCTCATGGTCTAAGGAAAAGATACTTGACATTGGAAAAGCTCTAGCAAACGAAACTACACGATCTTTTATGCTATGCTTAAGTTGGGTCTTGTCCATCACATCATTCTCCTAATGATGTGATCCCGTTATCAATGACATCCAATGTCCATAGTCAGGAAACCATGACTATCTGTTGATCAACGAGCTAGTCAACTAGAGGCTTACTAGGGACATGTTGTGGTCTATGTATTCACACATGTATTACGATTTCCGGACAATACAATTATAGCATGAATAATAGACAATTACCATGAACAAAGAAATATAATAATAACCATTTATTATTGCCTCTAGGGCATATTTCCAATAGTCTCCCACTTGCACTAGAGTCAATAATCTAGTTCACATCACCATGTGATTAACACTCACTGGTCACATCACCATGTGACCAACATCTAAATAGTTTACTAGAGTCAACGATCTAGTTCACATCACTATGTGATTATCACTCAATGTGTTCTGGTTTGGTCATGTTATGCTTGTGAGAGAGGTTATTAGTCAACGGGTCTGAACCTTTCAGAACCGTGTGCTTTACGAATATCTACGTCATCTTGTGGATGCTACCACGTGCTATTTGGAGCCATTTCAAATAATTGCTCTACTATACGAATCCGGTTTACTACTCAGAGTCATCCGGATTAGTGTCAAAGTTCGCATCGACGTAACCCTTTACGACGAACTCCTTTCCACCTCCATAATCGAGAAAATTCCTTAATCCACTAGGTGCTAAGGATAAGTTCGACCGCTGTCATGAGATCCTTTCCCGGATCACCATTGTACCCTCTTGACCAACTCATGGCAAGGCTCACTACATGTGCGGTACACAGCATAGCATACTATAGAGCCTATGTCTAAAGCATAGGGGACGACCTTCGTCCTTTCTCTATCTTCTGCTGTGGTCAGGTCTTGAGTCTCACTCAATACTCACACCTTGTAACACAGCCAAGAACTCCTTCTTTGCTGATCTATTTTGAACTCTTTCAAAATCATGTCAAGGTGTGCTGTCTTTTGAAAGTATCATCAGGCGTCTTGATCTATCTCTATGGATCTTGATGCCCAATATGTAAGTAGCTTTATCCAGGTCTTCCTTTGAAAAACTCCTTTCAAACAACCCTTTATGCTTTCCAGAAATTTTACATCATTTCGGATCATCAATATGTCATTCACATATACTTATCAGAAATGTTGTAGCGCTCCCACTCACTTTATTGTAAATACAAGTTTCTAACAAACATTGTATAAACCCAAAAACTTTGATCACCCCATCAAAGCGTATATTCTGACTCCGAGATGCTTGCTCTGATCCATGGAAGGATCGCTGGAGCTAGCATACCTTTTAGCATCCTTAGGATCGACAAAACCTTTCTGATTGTATCACATACAACCTTTCCTTACGAAAACTGGTAAGGAAACTTGTTTTGACATCCATCTGCCAGATTTCATAAATGTAGCTAATGCTAACATGATTCCGACGGACCTAAGCATCGCTACGGATGAGAAAAACTCATCGTAGTCAACTCCTTGAACTTGTGAAAATACTCTTTGCCACAAGTCGAGCTTCATAGACGGTAACATTACCGTCCATGTCCGTCTTCTTCTTAAAGATCCATTTATCTCAATGGCTTGCCGATCATCAGGAAAGTTCACCAAAGTCCATGCTTTGTTCTGATACATGGATTCTATCTCGGATTTCATGGACTCGAGCCATTCGTCGAAATATGGGCCTACCATCGCTTCTCCATAGCTCGTAGGTTCATTGTTGTCTAGCAACATGACTTCCAAGACAGGATCACGCACTACTCTGAAGTAGTGCGCATCCTCGTCATCCTACGAGGTTTGGTAGTGACTTGATCCGAAGTTTCATGATCACTATCATAAGCTTCCACTTCAATTGGTGTAGGTGCCACAGGAACAACTTCATGTGCCCTGCTACACACTAGTTGAAGCGACGGTTCAATAACCTTATCAAGTCTCCACCATCCTCCCACTCAATTCTTTCGAGAGAAACTTTTCCTCGAGAAAGGACTCGTTTCTAGAAGCAATTACTTTTGCTTCCAGATAGGAGGTATACCCAACTGTTTTTGGGTATTCTATGAAGATGCATTTATCCGCTTTGGGTTCGAGCTTATCAGCCTGAAACTTTTTCACATAAGCATCGCAGCCCCAAACTTTTAAGAAACGACAACTTAGGTTTCTATAAACGGTGTCGTCTCAACGGACTTGCGTGGTGCCCCTTTTAAAGTGAATGCGGTTGTCTCTAATGCCTAACCCATAAATGATAGTGGTAATTTGATAAGAAACATCATGGCATGCACCATATCCAATAGGGTGCAGTTATGATGTTCGGACACACCATCACACTATGGTGTTCCAGGCGGTATTAATTGTGAAACACTTTCCACAATGTCTCAATTGTGTGCCAAACTCGTATCTCAGATACTCATCTCTATGATCATATCACAGACATTTTATCCTCTTGTCACGACGATCTTCAACTTCACTCTGAAATTGCTTGAACCTTTCAATAATTCAGACTAGTGTTTCATCAAGTAAATACACTCAGCATCTTCTCAAATCATCTGTGAAGTAAGAACATAACGATATCCACTGCATGCCTCAGCATTCATTGGACTGCATACATCAAAATGTATTACTTCCAATAAATTTCTCTCTTGTTCCATCTCACTGAAAACGAGGCCTTTCAGTCATCTTGCCCATGTGGTATGATTTGCATGTCTCAAGTGATTCATAATCAAGTGAGTCCAAACGATCCATCTGTATGGAGTTTCTTCATGCATATATACCAATAGACATGGTTCGCATGTCTCAATTTTTTTTCAAAAATGAGTGAGTCCAAAGATCCACCTACATGGAGCTTCTTCATGCGTTCTACACCAATATGACTCAAGTGGTAGTGCCACAAGTATGTGGTACTATCATTACTATCTTATATCTTTTGGCATGAACATGTGTATCACTACGATCGAGATTCATTTTAGGTGCAAGACCATTGAAGGTATTATTCAAATAAACAGAGTAACCATTATTCTCCTTAAATGAATAACCTTTTTTGCGGTAAACATAATCCAATCATGTTCAGCGCAACCACCAAATCTCGATGGTAGAGGGAGCATGCGATGCTTGATCACATCAACCTTGGAAACACTTCCAACACATATCGTCATCTCACCTTTAGCTAGTCTCCATTTATTCCGCAGCTTTTATTTCGAGTTACTAACACTTAGCAACCGAACCAGTATCTAATACCCTGGTGCTGCTAGGAGTACTAGTAAAGTACACATTCATATAACGTATATCCAATATACTTTGTCGACCTTGCCTGCCTTCTCATCTACCAAGTATCTAGGGTAGTACTGCTTCAGTGACCGTTCCTCTCATTACAGAAGCACTTAGTCTCGGGTTTGGGTTCAACCTTGGGATTCTTCACTAGAGCAGCAAACGACTTGCTGTTTCATGAAGTATCCCTTTTGCCCTTGCCCTTCTTAAACTAGTGGTTTTACTAACCATCAACAATTGATGCTCCTTCTTGATTTCTACTCTCGCGGTGTCAAACATTGCGAATAGCTCAAGGATCATCATAACTATCCTTGATATGTTATAGTTCATCACGAAGCTCTACTAGCTTGGTGGCAGTGACTATGGAGAACTATCACTATCTCATCTGGGAGATTAACTCCCACTCGATTCAAGCGATTGTGGCACTCAGACAATCTGAGCACACGCTCAACGATTGAGCTTTTCTCCCTTAGTTTGCAGGCTTAAGAAACTTGTCAGAGGTCTCATACCTCTTGACGTGGGCACTAGTCTGAAATCCCAATTTCAGTCTTCAGAACATCTCACATGTTCTGCGACGTTTCAGAAACGTCTTTGGTGCCACAATTCTAAACCGCACCGAACTATCACGTAGTTATCAAAACGTGTATGTCAGATGTTTACAACGCTGAGGTTCAGCACACCGAGCGGTGCATTAAGGACATAAGCCTTCTGTGCAGCAATGAGGACAATCCTCAGTTTACGGACCCAGTCCGCATAATTGCTACTACCAACTTTCAACTAAATTTTCTCTAGGAACATATCTTAACCAGTAGAACTAAAACGCAAGCCATGACATAATTTGCAAATACTTTTTGACTATGTTCATGATAATGAAGTTCATCTGATTATGAACTCCCACTCAGATAGACATCCCTCTAGTCATCTAAGTGAAACATGATCCGAGTTCAACTAGGCCGTGTCCGATCATCACGTGAGACGGACTAGTCAAGATCGGTGAACATCTCCATGTTGATCGTATCTTCTATACGACTCATGCTCGACCTTTCGGTCCTCCGTGTTCCGAGGCCATGTCTGTACATGCTAGGCTCGTCAAGTCAACCTAAGTGTATTGCGTGTGTTCCGAGGCCATGTCTGTACATGCTAGGCTCGTCAACACCCGTTGTATTCGAATGTAAGAATCTATCACACCCGATCATCACGTGGTGCTTCGAAACGACGAACCTTCGCAACGGTGCACAGTTAGGGTGAACACTTTCTTGAAATTATTATAAGGGATCATCCTACTTGCTACCGTCGTTCTAAGCAAATAAGATGCAGAAACATGATAAACATCACATGCAATCAAATAGTGACATGATATGGCCAATATCATCATGCTCCTTTGATCTCCATCTTCGGGGCACCATGATCATCTTTGTCACCGGCATGACACCATGATCTCCATCATCATAATCTCCATCATTGTGTCTTCATGAAGTCGTCACGCCAACGATTACTTCTACTTCTATGGCCAACTCGTTTAGCAACAAAGTAAAGTAATTTACATGGCGTTATTCAATGACTCGCAGGTCATGCAAAATAATAAAGACAACTCCTATGGCTCCTGCCGGTTGTCATACTCATCGACATGAAAGTCGTGATTCCTATTACAAGAATATGATCAATCTCATACATCACATATATCATTCATCACATCTTCTGGCCATATCATATCACATAGCACTTGCTGCAAAAAACAAGTTAGACGTCCTCTAATTGTTGTTGCAAGTTTTTACGTGGTTTGTAGGTTTCTAGCAAGAACGTTTCTTACCTACGTATGACCACAACGTGATTTGCCAATTTCTATTTACCCTTCATAAGGACCCTTTTCATCGAATCCGTTCCGACTAAAGTAGGAGAGACAGACACCCGCTAGCCACCTTATGCATCTAGTGCATGTCAGTCGGTGGAACCTGTCTCACGTAAGAGTACGTGTAAGGTCGGTCCGGGCCGCTTCATCCTACAAAGCCGCCGAAACAAGAAAAGACTAGTAGCGGCAAGAAGAATTGGCAAACTCAACGCCCACAACTACTTTGTGTTCTACTCGTGCATAGTAACTACGCATAGACCTGGCTCTGATGCCACTGTTGGGAATCGTAGCATAATTTAAAATTTTCCTACGCTCACCAAGATGCATCTATGGAGTCTACTAGCAACGAGGGGAAAGGAGTGCATCTACATACCCTTGTAGATTGCGAGCGGAAGCGTTCCAATGAACGTGGATGACGGAGTCGTACTCGTCGTGATCCAAATCACCGATGACCGAGTGCCGAACGTACGGCACCTCCGCGTTCAACACACGTACGGTGCAGCGACGTCTCCTACTTCTTGATCCAGCAAGGGGGGAGGAGAGGTTGATGGAGATCCAACAGCACGACGGCGTGGTGGTGGATGTAGCGGGTCTCTGGCAGGGCTTCGCCAAGCTTCTGCGAGAGAGAGAGAGGTGTTGCAGGGGAGGAGGGAGGCGCCCAAGGCTTAGATCTTGCTGCCCTCCCTTCCCCCCACTATATATAGGGCCAAGGGAGAGGGGGGCGCAGCCTTGCCCCTTCCTCCAAGGAAGGGTGCGGCCAGGGGGGAGTCCTTCCCCCCCAAGGCACCTCGGAGGTGCCTTCCCCCTTTAGGACTCTCCCTTTTTTCTTATCTCTTGCGCATGGGCCTCTTGGGGCTGGTGCCCTTGGCCCATATAGGCCAAGGCGCACCCCTTACAGCCCATGTGGCCCCCCGGGGCTGATGGACCCCCTTGGTGGACCCCCGGACCCCTTTCGGCACTCCCAGTACAATACCGATAAAGCGCGAAACCTTTCCGGCGACCAAAATAAGACTTCCCATATATAAATCTTTACCTCCGGACCATTCCGGAACCTCTCGTGACGTCCGGGATCTCATCCGGGACTCCGAACAACTTTCGGGTTTCCGCATACATATATCTCTACAACCCTAGCGTCACCGGACCTTAAGTGTGTAGACCCTACGGGTTCGGGAGACATGCAGACATGACCGAGACGCCTCTCCGGTCAATAACCAACAGCGGGATCTGGATACCCATGTTGGCTCCCACATGTTCCACGATGATATCATCGGATGAACCACGGTGTCGAGGATTCAATCAATCTGTATGCAATTCCCTTTGTCAATCGGTATGTTACTTGCCCGAGATTCGATCGTCGGTATCCCAATACCTTGTTCAATCTCGTTACCGGCAAGTCTCTTTACTCGTACCGCAATGCATGATCCCGTGACTAACGCCTTAGTCACATTGAGCTCATTATGATGATGCATTACCGAGTGGACCGAGAGATACCTCTCCGTCACACGGAGTGACAAATCCCAGTCTCGATCCGTGCCAACCCAACAGACACTTTCGGAGATACCCGTAATGCACCTTTATAGTCACCCAGTTACGTTGTGACGTTTGGCACACCCAAAGCACTCCTACGGTATCCGGGAGTTGCACGATCTCATGGTCTAAGGAAAAGATACTTGACATTGGAAAAGCTCTAGCAAACGAAACTACACGATCTTTTATGCTATGCTTAAGTTGGGTCTTGTCCATCACATCATTCTCCTAATGATGTGATCCCGTTATCAATGACATCCAATGTCCATAGTCAGGAAACCATGACTATCTGTTGATCAACGAGCTAGTCAACTAGAGGCTTACTAGGGACATGTTGTGGTCTATGTATTCACACATGTATTACGATTTCCGGACAATACAATTGTAGCATGAATAATAGACAATTACCATGAACAAAGAAATATAATAATAACCATTTATTATTGCCTCTAGGGCATATTTCCAACAGGCGCACGATCTTCACGCAGGCGGCGAAGTCTTTTTGGTCGAAAGCCGTGCCGTCTTCCTTCAGACTTGGATAGCCGAGGGCGATGTCTGCCGGGTCTAGCTCCGGCAGGAAAGCCTTGGCCCGGCTCAGCGCGGCGATCGCTCCGGATCTCGCAGAGGCCCGTCGCAGCTCTTGGATACGTTGCGGCAGGACGGCGAGCCGACGAAGAACCTCCGCCAAGTGAGTCGGCACCTCGTTGGATAAGGCTACCACAGCTAAGGCACGTTGTGACCCAGTGTAGAGTTGCTCCACCAGGGTGTACACGGCCTTTAGCTTGGTTACCACGCTCTGGTTGAGGTTGGCACTTCTGGAACCTGTTTCATAGAGCAGGACAAGCCGCCGACCAGGGTGAGTTATGAGGCGTTAAAATTTTAAACTGAATGAAAGCCGGCGGATGACTTACCGAAGATTGCAGCAACCATTTGAGACACTTGGCGCTTTAAGCCGGAGAGTTCGGCCGTCTTCTCTGACAGGGCCCTCTTCGCCTGATCAGCCCGGTTCACCAATGCGGCCTTTTCTTCAGCCCATGCTTTTCGTTCAGCGTCAAACTCTGTCTTCAGCTTCTCTTGTGAGGCGATGCTGGACACGAACTTGGCATTTGCCTTCCGGGTCTCCATCTCTTGCATCTTCAGCCGGTTCTTAAGATCGGCAAGGTCAGCCTCAAGCTTCTTGCCAACAGCCTGTATAAATGTCCGGGTTATGGCATGAACAGTTACTATACAAATTTCAAGTCCCAAGTGTTTTCCAAGCAAAGACTCTTGGCACTTGGGGGCTAATGCATGTTCAATGTTTCTATTTACAACTTTCCGGTTCATACGAGTAAGCCGGCAGATAAGTCCCAAGTATTTTCCAAGCAAAGACACTTGGCACTTGGGGGCTAATGTGTATAGAAGGTTCTTATATACAAATTACCGGTTTAATTGGCTAAGCCGGAACTTCAGTCTACAACATATTCAATCCTAAGTCGTTGACTTGAGGGCTAGCATGGGAAAAGTAACTAAGAGGACAGAAGGATAATACCTCAGATTTCTGCTGGATCTGGGTTACCATGGCAACCTCCGCGTCCCGGCTCTTGTGCACTTGGTTGACGTAGCCGGAGACGAGCTCTCCGATGCTCAGGTTGGCGTAGTCAGTTAGATCCAGACTGACCCGGTGGGGCTGCAGTACTTCCCCCTTGGCAGAGCACTTGGCCAGTGTCGTAGGCCTCCCCGGCTCAACAAATTCTGTCCGGGTGATTTCCACGTCCGGGTCATTTGTTGGCTGAGCCGAGCCGGAGGCTTCCGGGTCAGCAGAAGCTTCTATAGGTGCCGTGTCGATTGGAGTGGTGGCTTCGGGGGCGGAGGCAGCTGGCGGTTCTTGAACCGTCACCTCCGGTTTAGGCAAATCCGGCTCTCCGGCCGACTTGGTTTTCTTCGCCCTCTTGGTGAGCTTTGCCTGGGCACTGAAAGAACAACAAAGGTTAGTACAAAAAGTATGAGCAAAAATCAGAACAAACATAAGAGGGTTATCGTTACCCGGGCACGGTCTTGAAAGTTGGCAGATTCGACTGCATAGAATCGCCGGAAGAAGGGGAAGTCTCCTGCTAATTTGAGCCAGAGGAATTAAGTGGTTGGCGTATAACACCCGCAAAAGGATGAAAAGGGTACAATTTTGTGGTCACCTCGGTCCGGCGTTTCCTTGATGCATCAGGTAACCCATAGGAGAGGTCAGTGTCCTTGTTGGTCCGGGTATGCCGCCGGCTCTCATGAACCTGTCGCTTCAAAATAAATTGAGGATCTTGGTAAGCTAAAGGATGGGAAAAGCTTACTTTCCGGGTTACTCTTCGGGTTTTCAGCCGTGGCAAGGGCTCCGAGTCGGAGGAAAGTATTGTTACCTCTTCAACCACCGGGTTACTAGCTCCGGTGTCCTCCTGTTGATAAACAGCATTGATAAGACAGACAGAACTAAAACAACAAGTATAACAAGAGCTTACAAGTTTAAGAATTACCTCAGACTCGGAGCTGTCACTTAGCTGCAACAGCTCCGAAGCAGTGGGCCTACTTCCCTTCTTACGGGGGGCGGCTTTCTTGGCGGCTTTCTTCGCCTTTCTGGCCTTCTTGGCCGCGTCATGGTCATACTTGACCCGCCAGAACTTGTCGTCAGCCTGAAAAATACAATGATGATTTCTTGAAAATCCAGATGAAGGTTATCTATGGTTAAAGACAAAATGTTTAAAGCAGTGGCTCACCGCTGCGGCTGGGTTGGTCTTGCAGAAGGGGGCTAACCCGGTTCTCCCGCAGTCTGCCAGGCTCTCGTTCAAGAGAGCCTTGGTCATCTCCTCTGCAACATCTTCTGGAAGATCATTGCGGCTGTGTCTCTGGGGGTCATCCTTTCGTCCTGTGTACTCGCACATTAAGCCGGGGTGACGGCTTAATGGGATCACCCGCCAGGAGATCCAGACCCGGACCAGATCGATTCCGGTGAGACCATTGCCCAAAAGAGCCTTGATCTTGTTTATGGTAGGGAGTAGAGGCTGGCGCTCCGCTTGCGTCAGCTTGTCAGACAGTGGGTGTGTTGACTCCAGACGCGAGGGGCGAAAGCCGGGCAACGGACTCTCGTCAGCCGGCGACGTGTCTTGGCAGTAAAACCACGTCAGATTCCAGTCCTTGGGGTGGCTGGGCGGTTCTGCGTAAGGGAAAAGGCAGTCCCTACGCCGCTGGATGGAGATGCCACCTAACTCCAGACTTGGCCCATTGGCGCACTCATTCTGACGGTTCACGTAAAAAAGCTCTCTGAAGAGCAGCAGACTAGGTTCTTCTCCAAGGTAAACCTCGCAGAATACTTGGAAGTTGCAGATGTTGGACACTGAGTTGGGTCCTATGTCCTGAGGCCGCAAGTCGAAGAAGTTTAGAACGTCTCTAAAAAACTTTGAGCCGGGCGGTGCGAAGCCCCGGCTCATGTGATCCGCAAAAATCACTACCTCCCCGTCCTTTGGCTGTGGTCTCTCTTCTGACGGGTCAGGGGCATGGTAGGACATGACGTCCTTCTTGGGCAGGTATCCGGACTTAACAAAATCCGCTAGTGTCTCACTGGTGACATTGGACCTCATCTAGTTGCAAGTGATGGAGGCTTTGGGAGCTTTGGGAGGCATGGTGAAAGTCGGCAGTCTATGACAAAAAGGAAAAACGTCCGGATTAATTATAAGCCGGAGGAGATCTACAGTTCAAAGCTAAGGTGGCGGCTTATGAAGGGGACTAATGGTATATACCTAAGTACAGCGGGTTATTTAAGCCGCAGGGGTATTCAGAATAATTTGATTGTCTACGGCCTTATCACAGCTAAGCCGGAGGATTCTACGGAGCATGTTTTTCTTTAACCCGGAAGGTTCTATGGCGTGTGTTTTCTTTAAGCCGGAAATGTAAACCGCCGTGATTCAATGGTTGCAGTTTTTTACTAAGTGTGGTAAAACAGGTTTCACATTTTGCAGTAACTATTTCGGATCAAAATGGTCGGGCAAAAGAAAAGTTTCTAGACCTAGAAACAGAAGCGAGGGAGTTCTTGGGTTCGAACAAGGCTCTTATGTAGTAAAAAGAGGGCTGCTTGCATGTAAAATGGGTGCTAAACAGTCACCGCAGTAATTTTATGTAGGCTTAAGATCAAAAGGAGGCGGTAAAAATCAAATCTACTGAGGCCCGCGATGAACTACGAGGAACACGGATGAACTACTCGAACCCTACTGCAGATCTGTTCTACAGGGCAGAAGAAACTTACAGGGGCTAGTGAGCCGCGGAGGTCGTCGCGTTTCTCTGGTCAAATCAGGGTGATGCAGCGGCCTGAGTTGGTGACGACGAGAAGACCCGCGGCGGCGGCGGCGGCAGCAGAGCTTGAGCAGGGGAGCAGTGGCGCAAGGAAGAAGACGAAGAAGAGAGAAGTGGCTGAAAGCCCGTCGGGCCGGCCTATTTATAAGGGAGAGCTCATAAGTGGGTGCGAGAATCAAGGAGACCACGGCGTGGTTATCTCCTCACGAGACGCCTCGATTTTCGGGATGACAGTAAATGTAAAGATCCGTTGCGGATCTGGCGGAGTAAAAAACGGGCTTAATGGAAGATGACGTCATGGCGGATTATCCCGAGTCCAGAGGATGACGTCACACCGGGTTATGGTCTTCACACAATTGTAAGCCGGCGATTTTCTGTCGAAGGGATTGAAGATTGACATGAGCCGGCTCAAATCAATCTGGGGCCTAATGTTGAGGATATAGACCTTAGAGTCACCCGCCAGGAGGGGCCGGGTTACTCATATGGTCGTTGCCAGAAGCCCGGAGCCAAGCTTGAAGACGATGGGCCAGAGATGGGCTTAAGACCCGGATATGGCTTAAGGCCCGTAGTTACAATCATTATTATGGTAGAACTTGTAGTGTAAGGCAAGGGTAGTTGAGAGTCCGAGCCGGACACTCTTATGAGCCGGCCGGGACTCTAAGAGCTGCTGGGCGTCAGCCTCCCTATATAAAGGGACGACCCGGCAGCGGTTTAGGACAAGAAAGATCTCGACGAGAGCCAGGCCAAGCAGTTAAGCTCCCTGGTCATCGAAACCCTAATCAATATCACCTCAAACTGGACGTAGGCCTTACCTTCACCGTAAGGGGCCGAACCAATATAACCCTCGTGTTCCTTGTCCCACTTAACCCCTTCAAGCTTCCTAGTTGCGATGGCTCCACGACTAAGTCCTAGCTCGAGGACATTTGCCGTGACAATTCCACGACAGATCTCGTCCCGAGATCTTAGGACCGAGACGGAAGGGAAAGAAGATGAGGTCAAATAAGAACAAAACAATGAGGATGAACAAAGTCAAGAACACTCGAGAAGAAAAAAGGAATGTTGAGTGAGACAAGAAGCAAAAGCTCAAGGAATAAGACTGAATTCGAAACCACTCCGGTTGGAAGAAGATAGAAAAAGGAATAAGAACGCAAGAGGAAATCAAAGAATCGAGAGCACTCGAGAAGAAAAGGAACGACGAGAATGACTAGAATCGAATGCTCACGGAATCAGATAGACTCTGAAACCACTCCGGTTAGAACGAGATAAGAAAACAATAAGACTGAAGGATTTAGACAGCACGAGCTCGAGAAATGGGATGATACTGGACTTGAGGAACAACACAAAATCTCCGGAAGACTTGAATTAATAGAATCAGAAGAACGGGGAAGAGAATGACAACTTGTGCCACGAATGAAATAGAAGGCAACCCTAGAAGAAAGAATTGAACGGAGTTGTTGAGAAAATCAACCACGAAAGAAAAAGCTTGTTGTGGACTTATAGGTAACAGCTCAAGATCATAAGGTGATAACCGGCCACAAACGGAAATGATTGGATAACTGAGAAGAACGAAGAAACGCAAACTCCACTACAAAAGAATACGGAGAATTAATTGCACTTCAAGACGCGAGAAGAAAAGATACTTGACCTCCAGCAACAAAATCTTGATGAACTCTTGAAGAATGAATTAAATCATGAAGAACCACCATGAAGAACTCCGGTAACAAAAGGATGACGAGATAAAATAGACGGAAGAATAGCATAAGCTCTGAGTCTTGCGATGATTTAGAAGGAGGTTCCGACGAAATCGGCGAGAAGCTTAAAACTCCGGGAAAGAAAAGATGAAAACACTTTGAACCGAGAATGTGATAAGATGAACAATCTCCAAAAGAAGAGATAAAAAACCACTTGAAGAAAGAAGAATAAGGATTACGTTATGCTTATCCTCCACCGATTAAATTGATGAGAAACAATGGATTTGCATACCACTTATTCGCGTTGGAAAGGATTAAAGGGAGATATAGCGCCAAAACTTGAGAAAATCTTCGTGAACCACCGGTACGATTTGGAAAGAACGAATTAATAGATATGATAACAACGGAAAGAAATCTAGAGCGAGCCACCGTAGGAATTTAAAATTGACTGACGAAGGAGAATGACTCACCGGGAAAATAGGAAAAGCACGAATATACTTGAGGGAATCAAATGCAATTTAAAGAAGAGATCGCGAGCTTATAGAAGCATACTTGAACGCAGCACCGGAAGAATATGGAGACGAACGAAAAGGCATGAATATAGAATAATTGGAGAACGGATTAGAAAACTTAGAACGACGAAATATTCTGAAATGGAGGCCTCCGGATAATTGAGACGGAAAACAACTCCTGAAATACTCCGGATGGGTGAAAATAATTGCACGACTAGAAACAAATAGAGTGGATAGCATCAAGCTAGCGACATGAATCTTCGGGAGAACGGACAAGATTAAAGAGAAACTCTACTTCGGTCTTCAAATGACGACCGGAAAACACCACTAAAATTGTTGAGATACTCCGGGAGAATGAAAAGCAAAGAGGCTGAGCCAACATTGAAAATAATTGAAATTGGAAAGCGTCTGACTGATGACATTCATACTTACGTCAAACTTCGGAAAGGATTTGAGAATAACTCCGGGAAAATTAGAAGAGTCAGGTAAGATCCTGGGAAAGACCTGTGGGTTAGGGCCCACCGAAAGGAAACACCGTTAAGAAAGGATTGTTGAAGAGATAGATGATGCACCGGAACAATTGAAATATTTGAATGAGGTGACAACCTCGAATTAATTCGAACACAGACGAATCTCCTGAGATGTCTTCATCACTCCGGAATGATTAAATGACGAGAGGGGAACGAGCAACGGGACACATTTGAGCTGAGGAAAGAATATAATCACTACCGAGAAAAATTGGAATTGAAACCACCGGAGAAGAAAACGAGACGAATCAATGATGAACTTGACAAGAATTCGCCGGTTGAAATAATTGAGGAAAAATTGGAGATACTCCACACGAATGAAATAGATGCTTGAATGGCGGCTCAGACTCCGGGTGTAAAAGGGTGGGAGGGCGGTAAAAACAACAACGGCAACTTGGAAGGAGAAATCGACGAAAAACTTTGAAGAGAAAAAGCATCGGTTGGAATAATTGAGGAGAGAGTGCAAAGATTTCGCACGAGTATGATGGATACTCGATTATAGACTCCAGTTCTGAGAAGAAGAAGGGAGGGCGGGTGGGAAAAACAAGGACAACTTCGGACAGGGAAACAACATCGGAAGAGAAATAACTGAGGACTGATCTCGCAAAAGATGACGAGGACCGAAAACACTCGACGAGAAATGCGCCGGATTGAAAAAGGATGGACAACGAACGAAAACTAACCACGTGATCCTAAGAAAAATTTGAAGGGGAAGCGGAATAGTTCAAAACACCTACGTCAAGATTTCTCACCAGAGCGACGAAGGGGCAGAAGAGTAAAAGAATTCCTACTCTCCGATATAACTAGACTCCGAAATTTTTTTCTTCTAGACTCAACAACGGCCAAACTACACGATCAAACAAGGGGGGCTCCTAGGGTCGGTCGAGGCTCTGATACCAACTTGTCACGCCCAAGATGCGACCCTATCCTAAAGGAACACGAAGGTCCCACCAAGGATAGAAGCGCATCTTGAAGACGCTTTTGCAAGGTGGATATCATTACATCAACATTACATAATATTTGGGGATACATACAAGGCATACAAATGCCGCAAGAATACATCAATACATCATACATAAGATCAACATCCGACTACGGATGAAACACAAACAGAAGCTCAAGCGACATCCACCCTGCTAGCCCAGGCTACCGACCTGGAACCTATCCCCTGATCGAAGAAGAAGCAGAAGAAGAACTCCAAAACAAGTAACATCGCTCTCGCGTCATGATCATCGCAAAACCTGTACCTGCAACTGGTGGTGTAGTAATCTGTGAGCCACGAGGACTCAGCAATCCCATTACCATGGGTATCAAGACTAGCAAAGCTTAATGGGTAAGGAAAGGATAAGTGGTGAGGTTGCAGCAGCGACTAAGCAAGTACGGTGGCTAACCTACGCAAAAGAGAGCGAGAAGAGAAGCAAAGGAACGGTCGTGAAACTAACAATGATCAAGAAGGGATCCTGAACTCCTACTTACGTCAAACATAACCCAAAAACCGTGTTCACTTCCCGGACTCCGCTGAGAAGAGACCATCACGGCTACACACACGGTTGATGCGTTTTAAATAAGGTCAAGTGTCAAGTTCTCTACAACCGGATATTAACAAATTCCCATCTGCCACGTAACCGCGGGCACGGCTTTTGAAAGATAATACCCTGCAGGGGTGTCCCAATTTAGCCCATTATAAGCTCTCACGGTCAACGAAGGATATTCCTTCTCCCGGGAAGACCCGATCAGTCTCGGAATCCCGGTTACAAGACATTTTGACAATGGTAAAACAAGACCAGCAAAGCCGCCCGATGCGCCGACATCCCGATAGGAGCTGCACATATCTCGTTCTCAGGGCAACACCGGATAAGTCAAGCTACGAGTAAAACCAGACCTCGAGTTTCCCCGAGGTGGCCCCGCAGGCTGCTCGGTTCGGACCAACACTTAGAGAAGCACTGGCCCGGGGGGGTAAAATAAGATGACCCTCGAGAGAGCGACTCCCTAGGGAAAAGAAATAGGCTACGCAAATGGTAAAACCAAGGTTGGGCCTTGCTGGAAGAGTTTTATTCAAAGCGAACTGTCAAGGGGGTCCCATAAATCACCCAACCGTGTAAGGAACGCAAAATCCGGGAACATAACACCGGTATGACGGAAACTAGGGCGGCAAGAGTGGAACAAAACACCAGGCATAAGGCCGAGCCTTCCACCCTTTACCAAATATATAGATGCATTAATAATATAAGAGATATTGTGATATCCCAACATAAACATAAACCAACATGGAGCAATCTTCATCTTCACCTGCAACTAGCAACGCTATAAGAGGGGCTGAGCAAAGCGGTAACATAGCCAAACAACGGTTTGCTAGGAAGGGTGACAAAGGTTAGAGGTTCATGGCAATTTGGGAGGCTTGAGGAGCAAGTGAATAGGTAACGCAGCATAGCGATAGAGCAAAGCAACTAGCATAGCAATGATAGTAAGGAGATCCAAGGTGACGGTCATCTTGCCTGAAATCCCGCTAGGAAGAAGAACGAATCCATGAAGAAGATGGAGCCACGAAGACGAACGAATCCTCACGATCTCAACGACACGGGAACTATCGAGAAGAAGCACACAACAAGGTAAACACACCACACATGAACACGGCATGATGCTCAAACAAGAATGATGCATGACAAGGCTATATGAAGCTACACACGGCAAGAGATGATGCATACAAGAGCACACATCAAGGCAAGTTTAAATGAGGCCGGAAACAACATATAACAATTCCGGTAAGTCCTCATATGCAAATTTCGAAATTGGTCCAGAACTGAATAAACTTTATATTCAAGTTGTTAAACATCAAGTTAAAGAGTACCATGATGATCTACACGAAATTCTAGACAAGTTACATATAAAGTTCATTAGATTCGGAGCTACGGCCTATAAGATATGATCAAAACAAGTTAAACATGGTATTGATGCAAAATGCATACAAACATCAAGCAAACACCTCAAAACAAGGATGCAACATGATAATATGAGACTACATGCAAAACTAAGCAAGTTTCATATAGAGCATGCTCAAAACGGAGCAACGGTGCAACACATACACTCCAAACAAGACATAGCAACAATCTGGCCATAACAGCAACTATGCAACTAGCAAGCATCAAAACAATATGCTACAGCATGTTAACATGAAAACAAATGACATCGGCATAACTACAGGTAAAGCACAACAAAACATGAACACTGAGCTGTCTCCAGAAATCACTAGAACATGCTCAAAAGGACATGGCAAGATTGCAAATAATAACAGGTTCACAGACTTAGCAGAATTACTGGACATGACAGAAATAACATCAGGTAGCAATGTTAAGAGCACGAAATCAACATGCTACAGGAACTTAACATGGCAAAGCAAGGCATGGCATGAATCTCCTCAAAGCATATGACAAAAGTCCCTTACTGACCATAAGCCAAAAAGTACCAGAAGATATGATGGCAAGCATGTAAACATAGCAAGTTTCGTTATCAGGTTACAGACTTGGCAGAAAACAGAGCATGGCAGAAACTATAATATGAAGGCATTTTGGTGAGCTTGATGCACTCACCACAAAGCAATGCATGACAAAACAAGCATACCTACAGCAAGATGGCATGTTTATGAAGCTATCCATGGCAAGAAAAAAAGCATAACATGTATGGATCAACTGCAATAAGCTTGGCAAATTTGAATAACACGTAAACAATCTGCCACGAACATTTTATAGCATAAGTAGAGCAATATTGAGTCATGCTATGGCACTCAATAATTGCAACCAAGGGCAGGAATGGTTCAATCACAACAATATCTACAAAACATCCTTACTGAACATCTCCAAACTAAGCATGGATCTCTCTGTAGCATCAAGTTTACATGGCAACAAAATAACAGCAGACAACGACTTAGAGAAATCACGAAGTCCCTGAAATCAGAAACATTACGGGGCCTAGTTTGCATGCTTGTGCTAGTCACCACAGAGATCAGAAAAATACATGGCATACACCACTAGAAATATGGCATGGCATACAACAAAACACATGTAGAGCTCATGCCCATAAGATGCACCGATTAAATGATACAAAAATGACAAATCTCCAAGTTCTGATAAGAACCAGAAGATAACAGCAACTAGCCCTCTTGCAACAGAGATTTGGGCATCAAGATGACCTCTAATGAACATGGTGCAATGGAAAAAAATGTAGAGCATCACGAGACGAACAATTTTACATATTACACGTGTGAAACGGAGCTACATGCAAGGAGTTATGCAACGATGAACATGGGCACATATTGTGAGGATTAAAGACTTGGGGAAAAATACGGGGAAGAGGAAAAGTCAACGGACGGCGGGTTTGGATCCAGATCGAGCCGAGCTCGGGCCGGCTCGGGCCGGAGGACGGCGGCAGAGGCGCGCCGGCGGGGAGAGGAGGGAGGAGGCCGGAGGGGCGGCCGGAGGAGGTCGGGCTCCGGCCGGCGAGAAGGAGGCCGGCGAGGCGCCGTGGCACGGGC